>NC_091131.1:45251740-45551740 GCF_040183065.1 Periplaneta americana
AAATTGTTTCCTAATTGCAGAATAACGTAGAGCAATGGTTACAGCATTAAACAGGTATGACAAGCAGATGGCCATGATAACTATACGGGCATTAGATAGAGCTCCAAAAGCAGCACCTGTCAAACAAGTTAATGCGTCACATTATGGTACTCTTAGCTGCAGGGTTAGGGTATTTCTTGTAATTTGAAATATTATTATAATAAGACTAACATCGAGAAAAGTATGGTGGTTTACGTCCACTATATAATTTTAAGTGTAATATCAATAAGGATTAATCTTGCACAGGATAGGAATCGATGGCAGACTTATGTGAGGGCGGCAGTGAACCTCCGGGTTCCTTAAAAGCCATTTATAAGTAAGTATATCAATAAGGAAAAGAACGATGAATGCCTTCGAAAATTATAAAAACCAATTATCTGCTTTATTTTGAGTGGTGGAGATTTTTGAAAACATCAATCAGCTGTGGACCAGGTGTGAACAAGTGGAATGTCACAATCAGAGCTCGCAAAGAAAAGTTATTGTTGTTTTCTAATGCCAGGCGTTTGACAATAAAGTCATTTGATCTCTTGCACTCCAATATTTGAAACTGGCAAGTTGTAGCCGATTTAAGTGAACACCATATTTTAACGTTTTGGTGGCTACTTCATTCACACACAACCCCCAGAATGTCTGGAGGATCACACCTGCTGTTGGTCGATGGGTCCATTGGACCTAGCTGGGAGATCTTGTTGATCACCAGCTTTCCCTCCTTAAGCCACTGGAGGACGATTTTAGTGCCATAGCAGGTCAGCACTAGGAACAGAAAAGTAGAAAGAGGAGGAAGGAAAGTGAAATGAACCCCTGGGCCTCGAATGCTCTAATGCCGTCGGGGTCGAAGAAAGTAAGAGTTCAGTCAGAGGACTGGATAGGAAAAAGCAAAGAGGGAATTAGGTATTGAATAGAGGAAAATTATACCAAATTCAGTCATTAACTCATCAAGCTGACCAGTGCTAACAGTGCTAATTGATGAGTAGCCCCTCCCTTTAGTTCAGCTTGTAAAGTTATGCTTACTAACAGCTGCACCACGGGAAGGTAGGGATGGGACATTGGGTATTTGTCCAGGTTGGTTCCTTATGGCCTTCAATAGGAAGGGTTAATGGCTCTCCCCCCTGTATCCGACAGATACCCTTTCGCAGTAATTTAGTTCTTATATGATGATGATGATGGTGGTGGTGGTGGTGGTGGTGGTGGTGGTACACGATAACTCATGCATGTTGCATCCGAAACTTACAGTATTCCAATTACCAAATAATGGTCAGAATTACAGTCTGCCTCCTGAAAGTTCGAATGTCTACTATACTATTTCTATTTCTTTTATTTATATTTCTCTTGTTTGTAATTATATTCTTTATTCTGTATATTTAAATTTAAATAAATAAATAAAATAAATAAACTAGTATACATGTATTAATTCCTGCGGTAGCTGAATGGTCAGACATTTAGCCCAACACAACCTCTTATCAGTCCCACTACATCTCCTATCCCAGCTTCTCCTGTGATATTCCTCTCCAGCCAGGGCAATGAACTGGTCCCTCACTGTATAATTTCACTTTATTATAACCATAGACGTAAGCACATTCACACACACATACACAAAAATACCACTACCATCACCATCATCACCACCATCAATGATGATAATAATAATAATAATAATAATAATAATAATAATAATAATAATAATAATAATAATAATAAACAATGATAATATGAGGCGCATCCAGAAAGTAAGTTTCCCTATTTTTTTAAAAAAAAGAACACACACTTTCAGGAAAACACATATTGGCAACACGTACAGCAATGTTTCAGCTATTTTTCAACATAGCCACCATCAGAAGTGAGACACCTGTCGTATCGTGGATCAACTTTTGTATCCCTCTGTCGTAGAACTCTGCCGCCTGTGAATGGAACCAGCGTGTGACAGACGTCTTCAGCTCTTCGTCGTTGCCAAAACGCTCACCGGAAGACAGGAATTTCTTGAGGTGCAAGAAAACGTGAAAATCGCTGGAAGCAAGATCAGGACTGTAGGGTGGATGATCAAACAACTCCCAGCCAAATTCCGTCAAAACAGCTGCTGTGCGCCGAGCCATATGTGGACGAGCATTGTCATGGAGGAGCACAACACCTGCAGTAAGCATTCCACGCCTCTTGTTTTGAATGGCACGTCGCAATTTTCGCAGTGTTTCACAGTAATGGTCAGCGTTCACTGTTTCACCTCTTGGAAGGAAGTCAATGAGCAGAATGCCCTTCCTGTCCCAGAACACCGTGCACATCACTTTCCGTACTGACAGCATCTGTTTGAATTTCGTCCTGACCGGAGATCCACTATGCCGCCAATGCATTGACTGCTGCTTGGGTTCCGGGGTGAAGTGCGAAATCCAAGTCTCATCGCCCGTGACGATCCTGTCGAGGAACTCGTCGCTGTCATCGTGATACCATTGCAGAAATGTCAGTGCTGCTCCTAAATGTTGCATTTTGTGTTCGGGTGTCAGGTTTTTCGGCACCCACCTGGCACACACTTTTTTGAACAGCAGGTGCTTAGTGACAATCTCATGCAACAAGGATCGCGATATCTGCGGAAAATGGCTGCTCAGCTCCGTAATCGTGAAGCGACAGTTCTCCATGATGCACTGCTGCACCAGCTCAACACTATCATCATTGATGAGGGACGGTCGCCCACTGCGCTCTTCATCATGGACACTTTGACGACCTTCGGAAAACTGCCTACACCAGCAACACACCATCTGCTTACTCATGATGTTCGGCCCATAGACCTGACAGAGCTGCCGATGAATTTCAATTGGCGCAATGCTTTGTGCATTAAACAACTTTATTACCGACCGAATCTCTCAGACGGCGGGAGAAGGAATAAGAGCTTCCATTTCGGATCACTGCTGCCACGCTTCTGGCACCAGGCGGGACCTGTCCGGCTGGCATATGATTGATACGTCATAGATCTGTTACGCATGCGCAATTGACACGGCTAATTACGTTTAGTTTCAAGGGGAAAAAATCGGGAAACTTACTTTCTGGATGCGCCTCGCAATAAGGCTGAAAAAATAATTAATTTATAATATATAGACAAATGTCAGTTGTAAGGGCAGGATATTGCAAATAGTTTAATTCTTACCCATTCTCTTTTTTGGATCCTTTATAGGATTAATATATTTTCCTTCTGGACTGACATCCCCACTTCTGTTCAATAGATTTTCACGTGGAATTCTATAATGATTGAACATGATAAATCCATTGTCAACTCCATTCAAACCTATTTTTTCACCCAGATCTCCAATAACAACACCGGGAATGGCTAAGAGAGTTGAAGTGCTCCTTATGGGGACCACAAATGCGTGCAAACCATAACCTTCACCATCAGCAGTGATTAGCTTGGCATAGACAATAGCATGTGTGGCAGATTTTCCTGGAAATTAAACATAATAAGAATATACTGAGCAAAAAATGTAACTTTTCAATAAACAAGAAATATTATGTAAGTTAACATTCCAAAATTCCTGTTTTCTTTTTTCATTTCGTTATGAAGAAACATTAGAAGTGAATTTCATTCTGTCACAAGAGCAGTAATCTACATAATAGAAATTTTATGTAACAAAATGTTCTAATAGTAAAGATCAACAATGGCTTACAATACATTTCTAAATTATTGAATATCTAGGTGAAAATTAGAAATAAACCAGATGGAGCTAAAATTTAACTGAAGATTTAATAAATTAAAAACCAAACAGTTTCAATTTATGCATAATGGTATAAGCAGTTATGAAGTGATTGCTAAGAACAAGTTGTGGGTTATACTGAGTGAACAGTAAGTCATGTCATTAATTTCAGGGGGTTAATCTTTGTGATATTTCAAACAGAAGAGTTGAATACAATTTTGCTAGTTATTGCTTATGTTTCAAGGAAAAAAAACGTTTTAAATTATACGTTTAGTCGTATTTTAAGAAAACTATTGACTAAATTCCCAATATCCTCAGTCAATTTAAGACAGCAGTGAATCCTGATAATAAATTCTTGAATGCATTTTAGTTTTGTCCCTTAAATTCGCAAAAATTTGATTCGTACAAATGTACATTTTTGTTTTTCAGAGCAATTTTAAATTGTACAAAACTGTGACACTTCTGTAAAAACAATTTCAATTTGTATAGAGCTGTGACAATTCTGTAAAAAGTTACTGCATGGAGTCAACAGATATAACCCTATATTACAGCTCGCTTGTATGATGCAGCTATGGCAAAGAGAACAAGAAATATAAACATAAACAATTGCGTTTAAAGTCAGTTCTGAAAATTTACTTTCTCTTATGTAAGTTTACTGGATAACTACTTTAAAAACTGAAGTGGTAGGCAACTATTATTTTGTAACTGGTTGAAGCAAAATATTGCTTGCAGCTTCTCTCTATAGATTTAAAACAGAAAAATTGGAGAGTGCATGATCTATATTTTCTTTACGACATGGCAATGACCTCTCACTCATCTCCAGTGAAGGGGGTTTTCACTGGAACAGAAGAGACTGCTATGCATTCGGCCACTGATTACAACATTGCACGATGGCAATATTCATGTGTTAAAATTGCACGTTTTTTCTGAAAAACTATCGAAAACACAGCAAAATGGTACCTGTACTTATTTTTTATTTTTTTTTTTTTTTTGCTCTTTACTAAAGAAATCATCCACCAAAATTAATGAAATGACTAACGGTTCACCTAGTATATAATAAGTAATTATTAAATTTCCCACATGCTTGGCCCCTTCCTCCCAGGCTCTTCCTTGTGACCACAATGAAATTAATTATTGTAAATATTGTAGTAAAACGTAAATCTTTTAACAGGGGAATTAAATATGCTGTGAGTCCACAGGGCTAACAGCTTCAAAGCTGGGTACCTGGTTCTAATCAAGTGCATTGGCACAATAATTAACATGGAGGCATGAAACAATTACTCTGTCATTATAATTTCAGCTTGACTCATCTCCACCCATTATATAAATAAGTATAGGAAAAATTCTAAAACAGTGCACTTTCAATTTCTGTTGGGAGATGCAGGAGGTTGGGGATAGCTTAACTTTGAAAAAGAGGAAACACACCACTGAAGTTCCAATGCTGGCTTCATCCTTAATGAAGGCAGGTTTTGCTTGCCACAAGCTCTACAATGGTTCTTAGTTTCAATCATCCTTCTACAAAATTAATTACTGGGTCTCACTGAGCTCATCATCTCCTTCTACCAATGAGATTCAAAAAGCAAGGTACAATTAAAGCAGATGGGAAGAGACTTCACATACCTAAGCCACCAACCCAACATTTTGCAGCTTCAAAATCAGGAGTGTGTAGAATAAACTCCTGAGTTTTAGGATCATAGGTAGCAGTTGTTCTCATGTCCTTTGTATTAGTACCGTGAGATATTTCTGTCAGTGCAAAACAACCGCCAATCTGCAGGCATAACAAATATAAAATCAAATGCAGTAACTGTGACATCAACTGTAAAATGGTGCTTCAGACAGATAAAATACATTTTGCAATCAATGGTGAAGTATAGTGCATATTCTCATCCTACAATGATGTCATTTATGTTAGATTGAAAAGCAGTACTGTACTGTATTTGTGTTTTCTACTTAAAACATGAACTATTTTAAATTATACTGTATATTGTTAATATTGTCCAGCTAAATTAATTTTACATAGGGCTACTTAAGATCTTGTTTGTTGATACATGAAATTGAGGGATTTGTCGGAAAAAGGGCACATAGGTAATTTGTTATTGGTGCATATATGCCCTTCTTCTGTACCAGTATTGTCACTTGAATAAACATTTCATATGTTCCTGGTATTAAAGATCTATTGGTATTTCCCATGTGGATGCCAGAACGTATCAAAATAGACAAATAAAATGGGTATCCAGTACCTGGCAATATAGTTGGGCTACATAAACAGAAAGTGTACAGTAATTAAACCAGACAGATCTCTTGAAAACGATCCAGCAATTACAGATAAATGCTTACGAATCAGAACATACAGTACAATATGCTCTCATTATGTTGCAAGAAATGAGATGGACAGATCAAATGTAATGGATAAGAAGTATAGTTATAAGCCTATTATTGCTGTCATAATGATTAAACACTAATATGAAGCAGAATTTATAGTAAATAAGAGAATGAAACATTTGGTAGGTCTGATTATTAAGGTTATATGAAATTAAGGTAAATGGAAGATTTCAAAATTATGCTCTGTGCCAGCTGGGAATAAAAATGAAAATTATGCTTTCGATAACCTAATAGGAAAAGAATAGGTATAATAAATGCCCATAGCATGACATAAAAATTGAGATTTGGGGATCTCGGTGCAAAAGAGGACAAGATGAAAATTTTTTGCTTGCGATTGGCAAACATAGTTTACTTTAAAGAACATTGTGATGTTATTCAGATAAGTCAAAATATATTAGATTTTTATTGAATATATTTCAGTCAAAATGACTTATCAAGATTTTAAAACAACAACAACAAATATTTAGACATAATATAATAATTTGTTGATGTTATTAATAAAATATATTGCAAACATTTTCGCCAATTGGCATCTTCAGGCATAAGTTCAATATCTTATATAGTACATTGGAAATAAATATGGTAGTATTAGCATAATTCAGTTGAAATAAATAATTGAAGCATATTATAAAATAAAATAATAGTTGTGTTAATTATTATATCACTCTTAAGTATTTAATTATATAATGGTGTAAACCAAGTTATTGGTTAAATAATTTAATAATTGAATGTTCAGATCACATTTTTCTCCACGCATATAAAATCATGATAATTAGGGCCCGCTAGTTCATGCATTTGCATACCTTCTTTTTCCTGGAGAGTTTAACTATACCTACTATATTTTAGTGTACTACCAGTGTAATATACACTATACTATCATATAATGCTTACACGTTGAGTGGAAGAGAAGGACTTAAGGCCTTAACTCTGTCAGGCAAAATAAAACTGCTACTATACTAATTTCAAATACTGGTACTTACAGAGCCTTCCTCATTTGCTTCCACATATTTAAGATGTCTCGAAGTTCCCATGCCAGTTATTGAGCTTGAGAAGTAACTGAAGTTTAATGTGAATTTAACTGCAAGAGATGGACTAAGCTGAAAGAGCACCTCATTGAATATAAATATCTGGAAAAAAGAACAAAAACAGTAATTTATAATCAAAGGAAGACGATATTACATTCACTGACACAAAATTTATCTTTGTTACAATTCCTCTGATGTGATCGAAAACGAGAACAGCAAAGTTAAAAGTTCGCCAGCCTTCATGTTCTCGTTCCCGGGCTCCAGTATGTTTCTCGTTAATTGTGAATGCTCACATGTAAAAGATTTCATTCTCACCTTCCTCATGTCTTCTGCCATTTCCTCAATAGGAAGGAGGTTGTACTGCTTTAGACGGTACATTTGTTTTACTGCCAGGTGTCTTTCTTCATCAAGAGTGAGCTTTGTCTGTGGGTGTTGAAACAGTGGATCTGCTTCCAGGACCCTCCACATCTTCATCTTAAACAAGAAACAGACACCAGCAATAAAAACAACATTTTATTAAACTAATTAATTCAATACACGGATATGAAAATGTACAAGATGAACATAAATTATGACGATGGTGACATAGCCAAAGAAGCACAGGGGCTGAACTGTTAGTGAAATTTCAGTCTTACTGCAACTATAACATGTGAATACAATGATAATGCATCTTAGCCTCAACCAACACGACCTATTTTTGCTATACACTCGGCAAAGAAGATCACGTTTCAACTAGAGTATGAAGTGGAACAAAACAAAGCCCACAATTCTCGATTTAAGAAAATTAATAAACTGAATCAAACCTAATTAGGTTCAAAAAAAGAACAAGACTTAAAGTAATGAACACCACCAAAACAAATCCAATTTTATTACATGGCAGCAAAATTTGGACACTTCGAAAACAAGATTTAACAAAAATTAAAGAACATTTTTGGGGAGGGTAAATAACTGAGACCCACCCCCTCTCTCTCTCTCTTTCTCTCCCCCCATTCTCCCCTCTCCTTCCTCTCCCCCTCTCTCTATTAGAACAGGAAGGAAATGAAGACATTTAATAAGAATTAGAAATTACATCCACTTTTAAAAAACATAAATTGAAAGCAAAATTGGATTCAACATAATATTGTAATTATATAATAAGAAAGGATCTTAACAAACTTCCTTTATAAATTTTGAATTATCCATTTGAAGGATACAGAACACTAAGAAGACCTAAAAACATCTGACGATTTCTTTCTTGAATCTTGAAGGATGATGATTGATTTATTGATGGTGACGATGATGATGATGATGATGATGATGGTGATGATGAATAGAAAAGAGAACCAATTCAGTAACAATTGAATAGTATATGAAAAACTTGTTCTGATATGTACAGAAAATAAAAAATAATGTTAAATTCTAGGCCCATTGTATCGTTTGCAAATATTTGCTGTTGGATTCTCATACTGGTACCTTAAATTCAGCAAGAGATTCATCTTCTACAAACACTTTCAGTTTCTTCCAGTCGAAGGATGCTTTTTTTCTGTACACATCAAGTGGCCCAGGAGGAAAATCTGACAACTGTTCCATTACTTCCATCATAGTTGTTTTACTGCTAAAACAATGTTTAAATTTAGTACAGAAAAAAAAAATATATAAATTCACACACAATGCTAGAGATATCAATTATTATATTTTTATTCAGTCACACAAATACAAGAAACCTATTTTCACTGTGATGTATAAAAAAATCACTTAAATCACGTATTTCTGGCACACTTTCTTCCCGTCTCTCTCTCTCTCTTTCTTATTTTTCTGTTTATCTCTCCCTTTCTCCAACAGAAAAAATCCGAATCCGAATTTTGTATGTTTCATCACATCCTCCTTTTCATCACCACTTAATCCCCTTAGATTTTTTCACATCTAGCAACTCTGTCAGATCCAGTCCATTACTGCTACTGGCACCTCTTTGTAGAGTATGCAAATAATAGAAAACGAATGTTAACAGTGCAAAATTTAGTAAAATAATGACAAAATGTAATATATAATTGTTATGACATTCATTACATATTTATCAAAATGTTATATATATAGTAGACTTACATTACTAGTTTTGAATCATTAACCCAACAAACATTGAATAGTAATTATACATCTTCAAGTTACGGTATTTCAAAATGAAACAAACAATATGTGGTTATACAACATATCAGCAGTTTAGCGTCCATTCTAGATTAGACCACATGTCAATTATTTGCCCACATAATTATGGCCTTTTGTTGGCTAATTGGAAATTCCCGGTCTCTGATAGGGCCAAAAACCCTGAGAGAACTGACACTTAACCCTTGCAGTGAAGTCCAGAGGGCCTAATTAGTCAAATCCACTCTCCTCACCTCAATGCTGGGCCCCTCTGGGATTTTTAAGATGCGAAAGCGAAAATCACTAAGTGCTTAGATGTTAATGGAGGCTACTTTGAGCATTTAATGACAATGTAAAGTAAATACCTTGGTATTTATTGATTTCCTTATTCATGTTGTAATCTTTCCTACTAATGTATACTTCAACAATTTATTTAAAAAAAATGTTTCAATAAAAGTTGCTTAGTTTATTAAGGATAACAAAAATATTTTTAAAAAATTCCATGGTTTCATTTAAAAATCTGAAGATGCACCCCGGCGCCCCCTAAAAGGGTCCCGGGGAAATATTGTCCATATCACAGTTTGGAAGGCCCCTTCCCCAAATAAAATTCAGAAGACAAAGCATTTAGTTTTATTTATTAATTTAAGAGATATTAACTTGTAACATGTTATGTGGGCCACCCTGTATAATACGTAGTGAAAATGACGTTCAAAACGACGCATTATGTAGACGCAACATCACCATGCATTTTAATTGAATGCGCGTTTTAAACTTGATTCTTTCAATATTTTTCTCTGATTACGTGCGTACGCGCATGGCAAATTGAACCGTGTAGATCCACCTTTAATTACACAGTTATATAGACGATTATTGCTAGTCATGTTAATCCTCAAATTGTAAAAGAACTTTACCATATCTTACTACAATTTATTTAAAATAATGCTTTCTTTAACAGTTTCTTTATCGAAAAACAAACAATGACGCAGGACAATACACGTTTACACCACGATAAAAAAATAATGCTTTAATAAGAAAAATCTTTAACCTCAAATTTTTGACTTGATAAACATTATTACAACTTTCTTTCAACATTCAAGATATTCTTCCTAAGGTACATTTAACAATGGATGCAATCGATAACGGAATGACCGAGCAAAATAACGTACAACAAAATAATATAACGCCCAGTTTTTTGCTACAGTAACCTCGATTTATTGAAAGCAATATAACCTGATATTTTTTTATGGTAAAGGACAGGTTTTGCCCAGTGTTGCCAGATTTTCAATATTATAAATACATTTAATTAACTTTTTCAGTATCGTATACAATTTCCATTTCTTACGGTCGCAAATAAAACTTATTGAATTATTACTCTATTTCGTTGTTATTCTAAAATATAATGGTTAATGGACTTAATCCTGTCTGTTGCCGATTGTGGCCAACTGTTACTGTACAGAAAACAACTTGAATCTATGGTCGTGGGTTCAATTCTCTTAAGGCACATCTACACAGTTAAACTTCACGCATTCAAGCAATGCATGCAAGACTGATATTTAATATTAATTAATAATGTACGTAGTGAAGATGACGTTCAAAACGGCGCACCATGTAGACACAAAATCTTCATGCATCTTAATTAAACGCGCGTTTTAATCTTTATTCTTTCAACATTCTTCCCAGATTGCATCCGTACGCGCATGAAAAACTGAACCGTGTAGATGCAGTTTAAGAATTGCATGTTTGCCTATTGTCAATGCACGTGTAATGACCTGTAGCCTATTGTTTTCGATATAGGCTGAATGTCGTGCTAAGACCGCGTAATGGAAGTCCTACTGTGTCGGTGTAATAGGCCTATGACATTGAAGAAAAAACAGCCACAAATGAGATAAGGGTAGGATTGAAATAACCCCTGTTGAAGAATTCTTTTCTTTGAACAAGATGTTTTTTTTATTAAATCAGTATGTTTGACAATAGGATTATGTACAAGTTATAATCACTCACAAACTCTCGATTGAGTGTTGATTTTAGTAGCCTACTATTGAAATACAATAATAATACTAGGTTATTTTACGACGCTTTTTCAACTGCAATGGTGATAATGCCAGCGAAATAAGTCCAGGGTCCAGCGCCGAAAGTTACCCAGCATTTGCTCTTAATGAGTTGAGGGGAAAAAGCCGGAAAAAGCCTCAACCAGGTAACTTGTCCTACCAGGATTTGAATCCGGGCCCGCTTGTTTCACGGTCAGGAATGTTAATCGTTACTTCACAGGGATGGACAATAATAATAATAATAATAATAATAATAATAATAATAATAATAATAATAATAATAATAATAATAATAATCTCAGACTAAAACATATTGTATTGTTAGTATTGAATTATTATTATTATTATTATTATTATTATTATTATTATTATTATTATTATTATTATTATTATTATTTTTTTTTTTTTTTGCTGTTATTTATACTCGCTTCAACATCTCTGGTCACGGTCGACTCTAGTAGCCTACTGATTTGTTATGAATATGATTTTGGTGATGAAAGAGGCCGGTGATATTTAGGAATGTTGTGACCGGAATTTCCTGGCATTTGCCTTATGGTTGAGGGAAAACCCTGAATAACCTCAACGAGGAAATTCAATCCAACTGGGAATCGAACCTGGGCCCTGTGCATAAGAGGCCAACATGCTGATCCCTACACCACAGAGGTGGTCTGAATGTTTTGTACGTAAAAGAAATGAAAATAAAACCAATTGAAACTTACAATTATAAAAGTTGTTGAAGTCCATCTAATTGAACAAGTTTTAAAAACGGAGTAATTCCTTTACTTTGTCATAATCTTAAATATTAATTTATTCACTGATTAATTTATTACGTATGAATAAGTCTTTAATTTATTTATTTTACTTACCATACGTATTTTGCCTAAATCACATATGAAATATTTCCAAATAGGTCTAATTAATTACCCATCCTGTTACCAAGTAGTAAAGCTCAGGTCTGACACAAACCCAAGTCCCATACAAACAATTATCTTGTTTACAGTAGGCACTCCAGTCAAGTGTGGTACAGGCAAAGTCAAACGTTCAAAACCAAAACCTGCGGTAGTCATTCTGAGTGTCAATGAGCATGGTGTGCACTACAATGTTAATACTCCCACTTATTTCCACTGTTTAAATTCTGATCGTAGTGTAAGTGGAGCTTAAGTATCCCTATAATGTCAAATAACCTTATAAATATAGATTAGGTAGCAATCAAATATGGTAGTAGTTGCTTTGTAATATTATACTCATTTTTCCCAAAGTCTGGGGTAAAGTATCTAAAAATGATAAATTTTACTAATTTTTTTTTTTGTCAGTTATTTTTCTGAACACATTGCAATATCCGTGACAGAGATCCCACTATACTACAATTCTTTCTCCTTGCCATTGTCTGATTTGTTTCCCTGTACCAATGTCGCTGATACACTAAATAGTACCCTATTCCCCATGCCCATGTCACTGGTACCACACCCTTGCTCTTGCCCTCACACAAATAACAAATAGCCCTATTATCAGTGCCAAGATTAGGTAGTTTGATGGGGAGACAGATTAGTAACATATAATGTCGGATTCAAAATATTCTCAAGGAATAGACCGAACAGCATATTTCGAAGTAACTGTATTATTTATTGGGTTATTTTACGATGCTGTATCAAAGCTAAGGTTATTTAGCATCTGAATGATATAAAGTGAAACAAGTCCAGCACCGAAAGTTACCCAGCATTTACTTGTATTGGGTTGAGGGAAAACCCCTGAAAAACCTCAACCAGGTTAACTTACCCCAATCGGGATTCGAAACCGGGCCACCTGGTTTCGTGGTCAGATGCGCTAATTGGTACGTACTCCACAGATGTGGACAAGTAACTGTATTTCAGATCATAAATTATACAAGTAATTGACGAAGAAAATAAAAACATCATCTATTTAAAAATATTTATAAATACTGTAATAGAAAATGAGGTTTAAATAGCGAGTTATTTTAACACTTACATTGCATTGTATATCAACTGCAGGTGATGGCGAACTTATCGATATTTCTTCATATTTCATGATGGTGACTCGATAGATTGAAGCAAGACCAATCTGTCCAGTCGAATTGGTTCATGGCAGACAGTAGGTACATATTATATGTCTTCACTTTGCTAAAAGTAGGAAATAATCTTTCTGCTGTATACGTTATTACAGGCAGAACAGGAAGAAGGTGAAGCATTGTCAATTAAATTTTCCACCCCTTTCCTAAGATTTATCTTTCAGTATCACATTGTTACTCATTATACCTATTGTTAATCATAGTGTAATTATAAAAGAAAAGGAATTATACAGCCACTTCAAATGCATACAATTCACACGTTGAACTTTTTAAATTAGTATTTAATGATACTATATGAATTGTGTTATCTAGTATTGGTGATGTTGATGATGACAAAATGAGTCTGAGGATTCGCCACGGCATTACCAGCCTTTCGCCTTACAGTTGGGGAAAATCTCGGCAAGAAATTGTCACGTAATAAACCCAAGTGGGCTTTGAACCCATACCCAAAAACAGTCTTGCATTAATAAGCAAAAGTGCTACTACCTCAGCTAAAGTGGTGGCCACAATGAACTTTCGATTCCTACAAACAAGTAAACAAAATATACTAAATAATGGTCTTCCTAGCTTCCATAATAAAAGCTTACTTATTCCATGTGATACTTAAATACACTTTTGTTTCAGGTATAATTTTTTTTTTTTTAATTTTCTTCACGTAATACCTTACTCCAGCATTTCCCAAAGTGTGGGTCACGACCTCCCGGAGGTTCGTGTAAAGAACTGAGGGGGGTCGCGAGATGATTTAGAAAATAAAAGAAAAAAATTCCCTATTAACACATTTATGTTGTATTCATAAACATAAAAGTGAACATAAAAATAAAATAAAAAAATTTCAGTAGTTATAGCTAAAGTAAAAAATAATTAATGCTATAAATGTGTCTGTTTTTGAGAAAGTAGCTTCTGAAATCTTCGCTCTGTATTCAATATGCAAACAATTGTATCATTTTCAATTTCAAGGAGATTTCTCACTTTTGTTTTGATGGAAATCATAGACTGGAAACTTGTTTGTTTATGCATGTGTGAGTGTATATGTGCGTGTGTGTGTATTATCGAATCTGACGATGTCATATCCAGGCCTTGTACACTGGTTTCTGACAAATAAATATTATTATTATTATTATTATTATTATTATTATTTTGCATAAATACGAGTTTGCAAATGCTATCAAAACTATAAGAGTTCCTTTTGCAAGCTCGTGGTATTCTGACATTCTTTTGATCTAAAACTAATCTAGGCTGTGAAAAAATTATACTTTTAAACTTCCATCAATAAGCACTTATTTTAACAAGTCTTTTCCTTGATTTTTTTTTTTTTTTTAATTTCAACCAGTTAAATGCAACTGTTAGAAACGGATTCAGTATCTACAGTATCTGTCACTGTCATAATTGTTTTGACTTTCTTCCAGAAGATATCCAAAAAGGTCTTGTTTAAAATTGTGCAAAGTTGATTGTATGTCTGCAAAAACAAACTAAGAATTTGTCGTGTCATACGATATGTAGCTAAATTTTCCGTGAGTTCTTTAATCCACTGGAATGAATAAATTTTCTTTTTGTCCAGTAACGTCTACCAGAAAACAAGTTTCCTTATCAATCAATCTTCTTAATGTATCCAGCTGTTAGCTGACAACATAAAGTCCACTATAGTCCACTGTAGTCTATTCAGTTGTTGTTTTTCACGAGAAATGAGGGGTATTTTGATCGGTGTTCACAAGTTTCCTTAACTACTATTTCAAGTGTTCTAAGTGTTTGAAAAAAATTTGTCACAAAGAAAGCCAATCTAAGAAGCCAAAAATAAATGAAATAGTATATTACCAAAAAAGATTGAGAAGTGCTTTTTGCAAAATCAAGGACAAGTTTGAAAAACGAGCACAGCGAGTTTTTCATTTTCCGAGATTTTGTAATGCACTTCACAAACATGTATTGTACAACATTTTTTGCACGTTCATATTTTTAAACTTGCTTTGATGATTCGCCCATTACTGGTGGAATCAAAACAACTCCAATAGATTCTATGAGATTCCTCACTAATATTAACAGCATCAAAATGACAATAGAAGAAAAAGCACTGATTCAATATGAAAAACTTATCAGATTACCAGCAAACGATTGGCATTCATACAGTCCTCTCTGTAGATTGAAAACTCAAAAAAGTTTCATATCCATTGTTCAAGAATTAAAACAGAAAATCAATATCCCGAATCTAAAAGAAAACTTACAAATTAAACCAAACCCTTTAACTCTATTAAATATAGAATATAATCTAAATTTAACAGAAGAAATACTGAAATCAGAAGTAAACACTGAAATACTGAAACAATTGTCTTTAGAGACAATTAATATTAGGTACCCTCCACAAAACTGGCTTCATTTATACACTGACGGATCCTTGATTTCCAGAGAACAAGGTGCCCGTGCAGGTGTTACATGCTGTCTCTTCTCACTTTATAGATCTCTTGGATATGGAACAACAAGTTTTGATGGAGAAATCACTGCAATAAGTGAAAGTCTCAGGAATCTCCTCTGTCACATCAACAAATTTAAAAATGCAGTTATATTGTCAGACTCCAAAGCAGCTATTCTATCAATAATCTCTAAACACACACTTTCATCTCAAACAGCAGAAATAAATAAAATGCTCTCTCAATTAATATCACTCAATAAAAGAATTGTATTACAATGGATACAATCCCATTGTGGAATCCTGGGAAACGAGAATGCGGATGCTTTAGCAAAGAAGGGCAGCACTGCTACTTACAGACCTGTTACTAAATTTACGTATTACTCTGTTAAGAGATTTATTAAATCTACATACTTAGACTTCAACAAACAAAATTTGATAACTCAATCCCAAGGGAAAAAATGGAACTCTCGGCATCAAAATCCACAGTTAATTCCCGATTTACCACGAAAATCGTCTGTAGCTGCATTTATATTGGCAACAGGCCATGATTGTTTGGCCAAACACCTGCATAGAATTGGAATATATCAGTCCCCTAACTGCCCATTGTGCAACTCAAACCAAGAAATGGATTCGGAACACCTCAAAATCTGTGCTTCAGTGGTTGGTCATGATAATATCTTTGAAAAATATTGGAGTGCAAGAGGTCAAATGACTTTATTGTCAAACGCCTGGCATTAGAATACAACAACAACATTTTTTGCACGTTCATATTTTTAAACTTGCGAATACAATATATTTTGCACTGAAAATTTAGAGCAATATTATTCCAAAGCCTTCGCAAAATTGCACTGTAATGGTACCTAACTAAGTAGCCATAAGCACACTATAATGGGTTTATTTCAGTATAGTTTTATGTTATGAAGAATGGTTCCCCTAGCAACAAGTTTCTGTGTGAGAATTTTAAGGTCGGGTGCACACTGAATCATATGCAGTGCAGTGCGATGCGATGCGACATTTTGTCTGTTGGTACTTGTCTCCCATTGATTTCTTATGATGTGGTGCACACAGAATCAGACGCGGCACGACGGTCTCGAACAGACACGGAGTGACAACATCAAATGGCTGCTTGAAGTTCGTACCGAGGAGACTGTCTGATAGCTGCAGTGTACTGCGCATGCGTTAGTAGTGGCTATGATTGCAAGCTTTTACTATCTACAAATTACTATTGTTGTGTAGTGCAAATTATTCATAATGGAGCTCGATGTGAATAAATTAGTTGTTTTAGTACAGGAAAGATACTTTCTGTACAATCTTTGAAACAATATCACGACAATAATGTGGTTTCTAAAAATATGTGACAAATTGCAAATGAGAATGAAAACACCACGTGAATAATAATTTATTAATAATAATAATTTGTAGTAGGCCTACTTATCTGCTCTATACTATAACTCATTATTGATTTAATATATTATTTTTCTTTATTGTGAGTCGTGAAGTAGTCATAAAATGACGTTTGTGCACTACTTTAGTAGTATTTAATTTTAAGACGCTTTCAATCCTATAGATTTTTAGGCATAGGCGTCCTTGGGGAAATAATAACCAAACACAATAGAATTTCTCATGTAGACAGTCTTCTTTCATTGATGCCATTTTCCAGGTCCACACAGCCAGCAAATCAGTTGTTGCGAGCAGATCGTGTTAAACTGTTGTGAGGCGTTGTAAAGTAAAACATCTTGTCGCGCTGTGCCATGTCGCATCTGATTCTGTGTGCACCCGACCTAACAACAATAGCTGTAAATACAACAAATAACACGATCGTGCAAAAAATAGGTTTACATATTGCAGTTTCTCGTCTTGCAGATATCGAAACATTAGAAGTTGGGTGGTATCTACTGGTTTCGAGAAAAATTATCGTTATTCACGATCTTACAGGCATTTGTATTTTTCGAATGCAATTAAACCAAACCCTTTAACTCTATTAAATATAGAATATAATCTAAATTTAACAGAAGAAATACTGAAATCAGAAGTAAACACTAAAATGCTGAAACAATTGTCTTTAGAGACAATTAATATTAGGTACCCTCCACAAAACTGGCTTCATTTATACACCGACGGATCCTTGATCTCCAGAGAACAAGGTGCTGGTGCAGGTGTTATGTGCTGTCTCTTCTCACTTTATAGATCTCTAAACAACAAGTTTTGATGGTGAAATCATTGCAATAAGTGAAAGTCTCGGGAATCTTCTATGCCACATCAATAAATTTAGGAATGCAGTTATATTATCAGACTCTTGGCTGCAAAAGAGTATCTGTCGGATACAGGGGGGAGAGCCATTAATCCTTCCCATTGAAGGCTTTAAGGAACCAACCTGGACAAATACCCAATGTCCCATCCCTACCTTCCCGTGGTGCAGCTGTTAGTAAGCATAATTTTACAAGTTGAACTAAAGGGAGGGGCTACTCATCAATTAGCACTGGTCAGCTTGATGAGTTAATGACTGATTTTGGTATAATTTTCCTCTATTCAATACCTAATTCCCTCTTTACCCTTTCCTATCCAGTCCTCTGACTGAACTCTTATTTTCTTCGACCCCAACGGCATTAGAGCATTCGAGGCCTAGGGGTTCATTTCACTTTCCTTCCTCCTCTTTCTACTTTTCTGTTCCTAGTGCTGACCTGCTATGGCACTAAAATCGTCCTCCAGTGGCTTAAGGAGGGAAAGCTGGTGATCAACAAGATCTCCCAGCTAGGTCCAATGGACCCATCGACCAACAGCAGGTGTGGTCCTCCAGACATTCTGGGGGTTGTGTGTGAATGAAGTAGCCACCAAAACGCTAAAATATGTTGTTCACTTAAATCGGCTACAACTTGCCATTTTCACTCTCAGCATTCATACAGTCCTCTCTGTAGATTGGAAACTCAAAAAAGTTTCATATCCATTGTTCAAGAATTAAAACAGAAAATCAATATCCCGAATTTAAAAGAAAACTTACAAATTAAACCAAACCCTTTAACACTATTAAATATAGAATATAATCTAAATTTAACAGAAGAAATACTGACATCAGAAGTAAACACTGAAATACTGAAACAATTGTCTTTAGAGACAATTAATATTAGGTACCCTCCACAAAACTGGCTTCATTTATACACCGACGGATCCTTGATCTCCAGAGAACAAGGTGCCCGTGCAGGTGTTACGTGCTGTCTCTTCTCACTTTATAGATCTCTTGGATATGGAACAACAAGTTTTGATGGAGAAATCACTGCAATAAGTGAAAGTCTCAGGAACCTTCTATGCCACATCAATAAATTTAGGAATGCAGTTATATTATCAGACTCTAAAGCAGCTATTCTATCAATAGTCTCTAAACACACACCTTCATCTCAAACAGCAGAAATAACTAAAATTCTCTTTCAATTAATATCACTCAATAAAAGAATTGTATTCCAATGGATACCATCCCATTGTGGAATCCTGGGAAACGAGAATGCGTATGCTTTAGCAAAGAAGGGCAGCACTGCTACTTACAGACCTGTTACTAAATCTACGTATTACTCTGTGAAAAGATTTATTAAATCTACATACTTAGACTTCAACAAACAAAATTTGATAACACAATCCCAAGGGAAAAAATGGAACTCTCTGCATCAAAATCCACAGTTAATTCCCGATTTACCACGAAAATCGTCTGTAGCTGCATTTAGATTGGCAACAGGCCATGATTGTTTGGCCAAACACCTGCATAGAATTGGAATATATCAGTCCCCTAACTGTCCATTGTGCAACTCAAACCAAGAAATGGATTCGGAACACCTCAAAATCTGTGCTTCAGTGGCTGGTCATGATAATATCTTTGAAAAATATTGGAGTGCATGAGGTCAAATGCCTTTATTGTCAAACGCCTGGCATTAAAAACCAACCAACCAACCAACCATATTGTCAGACTCCAATGCAGCTATTCTATCAATAGTCTCTAAACACACACTTTCATCTCAAACAGCAGAAATAACTAAAATACTCTCTCAATTAATATCACTCAATAAAAGAATTGTATTACAATGGATACCATCCCATTGTGGAATCCTGGGAAACAAGAATGCGGATGCTTTAGCAAAGAAGGGCAGCACTGCTACTTACAGACCTGTTACTAAATCTACGTTTTACCCTGTGAAAAGATTTATTAAATCTACATACTTAGACTTCAACAAACAAAATTTGATAACACAATCTCAAGGGGGAAAAAATGGAACTCTCTGCATCAAAATCCACAGTTAATTCCCGATTTACCACGCAAATCGTCTGTAGCTGCATTTAGATTGGCAACAGGCCATGATTGTTTGGCCAAACACCTGCATAGAATTGGAATATATCAGTCCCCTAACTGCCCATTGTGCAACTCAAACCAAGAAATGGATTCGGAACACCTCAAAATCTGTGCTTCAGTGGCTGGCTGTGATAATATCTTTGAAAAATATTGGAGTGCAAGAGGTTAAATGACTTTATTGTCAAATGCCTGGCATTATAAAACAACAACAACAACAACATTTTTCGAATGCGGTTAATTAATGGTATGGTAATGGGGAAGTGGGGTAGTAAACAAATGTCTCACCAAAAGTGGGTCGCACCTTCAAAAAGTTTGGGAACCACTGCCTTACAGTATGATTCTTTCTTCATGGCCTGCCCAACGTAAGCAGTGAAGTGCCACAAAGAAAGAATCATACTGTAACTTCCTACATTTATAATTTTAATAGACTGAAATATCAATATGATGTTGAAATATAATATTCAAACATCTTTCATTATTTCACCATATACCACTCTCTACCTTACCACATAAAAGAGGTAATTGCGTTTTATGTTATACTAAAGCTATAACAACATGTTTATAAAAACATTCTAAGAGAATCCATTTCCTTTATTATAACAGTGTAAAAATATATTGTACAAAAATAAAAACCATTCCATACTTTAACAGTAACTTAAAACTATATCTCCACATACAGGTACGCAAATATGGTATTCTTGTAAAACAATACCTCTTACCACCATTTAAATTGCCATACTCCAATATTTGTGTTCACCACTGAAATTCTGAAATAACGTTTCTTTTAAAGAGTTTGTAACTTTCCTACATTGTGTGTTCTATCCATTGACAGAAATGTGACTTTAAAAGTAAATGTTAAGATGATAGCCACACACATATCAATAATGTTGAAATAATGCAAGAAGGATGAGCTTCCTCAATGTGTCACTGCAAGAAAGCGACATCATACTTCTGTCATTTTACGTACAGCAAAACAGCTAACTTTAGGTATTCATTTCAATCCATACCGACAGACCCAAAAGCAAATCTGAAAGAGGGATAAATTATCCTGTCTAATATCCCAGCAATATTCTTCGAGTCCATAGAAAGCAATTCTGCTAACTGATACAATTTATTATATCAACTCCAATTACAGTATTATACTCTATATTTATGTCTCTTTTCAAAAACAAGAACCTTTATGTTTCTCAGCTCTAGGTACTCTTCAACTTTCAAATTTATTGTACCAGAATATTAAATAAAAGTTAGTCCAAATATTTTTACAATCTATATATTAATAAAACACCTATATCTTCTCTCTTCTGCCAATGATGCTCCTAATTTTCAAGTGTTGTGTTTTTAATGCAGTATTTCAATAGCAATGAAGAAAGTCCAATGCAAGCCAAAGTTATTTCTTTCCCTCAAATTGATCTTCGTGATTTATTATTTTTATGGGAGCACTAAATATTGTGAAAGATGAAATGCTAATTCGTAACAACTCTTGCAAAATTAAAGTAATGATTCACAAAAAAAAAAAAACAAAGATCACGATAAGATCTGTAGGTAATATTTTGCTCACCTCTCTCTCTCTGATATGAACTCAAAGCTTGGATCGCTCACGCCAGTAAACCACATCTTGCCACCAAGATGGTCTCTCAAACACTTGTGGGCTCTGGAATAAGAAGGCTTGAAGGTTTTCATACACCTTGCCGTCAGACTTCCCAAGTACTGAGTTAAGGGCGAAGTCCGGAGGCGCAATAACATCTACCAGAGCAATAGCATCAGGTTTCAGCTTTGTGAAGAGATATAAAATTCCTTCTCGAATCAGCTGTGCTGGCTCAAGTCCACTTATGTAAGATCCTGAAATAAACAATATCAACAAATCTGTTTTGTATGTATAACAATCAAATTTATTTAATTGTAATAGAGAAATATGCAATGCTAATGACTGTAATTAAATTACACTTTATTGTAGACAATGTTGTTTCAAATAACATTGGGTTAATTATGCATTTCTTTTAAATCTGTGTGTTATATTCCAGCTCCAATGAAGTTCCCTCCTCTACCCGCAGTGGTGTGTAAATCAGATAAAGGTGGGGGGGGGGGGTTAAGCATAATAAGAAAGACAATGATTTCTACCATATTTTATATTTATAGTAGTGTACAATGTGGGGCTAAGACAGTTGAAGTTACAGGAGAATGGAGAAAGTTACACAATGCAGAACTTCACGCATTGTATTCTTCACCTGACATAATTAGGAACATTAAATCCAGACGTTTCAGATGGGCAGGGCATGTAGCACGTATGGGCGAATCCAGAAATGCATGTAAAGTGTTAGTTGGGAGGCTGGAGGGAAAAAGACCTTTGGGGAGGCCGAGACTTAGATGGGAGGATAATATTAAAATGGATTTGAGGGAGATGGGATATGACAGAGAGTGGATTAATCTTGCACAGGATAGGGACCAATGGCGGGCTTATGTGAGGGCGGCAATGAACCTGTGGGTTCCTTAAAAGCCATTTGTAAGTAAGTAAGTTATATTCCAGCTGCTAAAAGAACTTCTTTTCTAGTCCTTGTAAAACAAGGTAGGAAATGTTATAGAATTTAACATGCGATTCAGGGATATTGTTTGCATTAATGTGACAATCCTTCAGTACAGATGTATTTTTAGACCTGATATTTCCCGTACAAAAGCACTATGGTCCAGTAGAGGAATGAGTCACATGAAGGAATGTAATGGTAAGTCTTGTGTTTGCCTTATGAGCGGTAAGACATAACAATAAAGTTCTCTGCAATATAGTTAAAATTTTTTTTAAAATTTTAGTTGGTTATTTAACGATGCTGTATCAACTACTAGGTTATTTAGTGTCGATGAGATTGGTGATAGCAAGATGGTATTTGGCGAGATGAGGCCGAGGATTCGCCATAGATTACCTGGCATTCACCTTACAATTGGGGAAAACCTCGGAAAAATCTCAACCAGGTAATCAGCCCAAGCAGGGATCGAATCCACGCCCGAGCGCAACTTCAGATCGGCATGTAAGTTAATTTTATTTTTCCACATCAAAGTACTCCATCTTTTTTGGGTTGGTTTTAAAAAATGGGAACAAAGACAGAACTGGTCAGTATTATGCAGAAGCAAAACACCCAACAGCAGAAACGTGCTATTAACAGTAAGTTATTCTACTCCACATCGATGGTGTACTTATTTGTATGACACAAAAGTCATCTCCCTGAGTAGACAAGCAGTCAGAATTTTTTTTCTGAGAATCCAACTACAATATTGTGGGCAGAGAATCTATTTTTCGCCACGAATCATCTTGTGAATATTGTTTTATGAATGGTCAGTAAATATTGAACTTTGAGAGATGAAATTAGATTTATTATTTCGACGCTTCTTTCTTTCATAATGGGAATAACTAAGAATGTCTGTCCTATTGAAAATAATTTCCCTTCTTTAAAGATTGTTCAGAATCTAAATCTGATACACTTATAGCATTGTTCTTTCATGTCCATACAATGCTACAATGCTGAGCCCTTCAAACTCACTACTTTCACTTTATACACTTTTTCCTGCTGTTACTCGTCAGAAGCCTCTTTAATCCTTATCCCATAGAGATATTTACATTTCATGTTGAATCTTTCGTACACTACTTTTAACACTTGAATATAAATAATTGATTAAATGGCGATCTTATTCGTGTTAATTGTGTAAGCATGTGCGGGTTACAGCTGTTTCGGTGCTTCTTCACACCATCCTCAGAGTCTACTAGATCTCGGCATCATCTCGAACTTCACTGCCTGTTGTGTGGGTGTGTTTGATTGTTGAAAAGTGTTGAAATGTGGTGTCAAATAGTGTGTGTGTTCTGAAATTGATCTGTGTGTTGAGAATTTAATCAGGGTGTGTTTTAGTGGGTCTGTATATTTCTGTTCTCTAAACACACACCTTCATCTCAAACAGCAGAAATAACTAAAATGCTCTCTCAATTAATATCACTCAATAAAAGAATTGTATTCCAATGGATACCATCCCATTGTGGAATCCTGGGAAACGAGAATGCGGATGCTTTAGCAAAGAAGGGCAGCACTGCTACTTACAGACCTGTTACTAAATCTACGTATTACTCTGTGAAAAGATTTATTAAATCTACATACTTAGACTTCAACAAACAAAATTTGATGACAGAATCCCAAGGGAAAAAATGGAACTCTCTGTATCATAATCCACAGTTAATTCCCGATTTACCACGAAAATCGTCTGTAGCTGCATTTAGATTGGCAACAGGCCATGATTGTTTGGCCAAACACCTGCATAGAATTGGAATATATCAGTCCCCTAACTGCACATTGTGCAACTCAAACCAAGAAATGGATTCGGAACACCTCAAAATCTGTGCTTCAGTGGCTGGTCATGATAATATCTTTGAAAAATATTGGAGTGCAAGAGGTCAAACGCCTGGCATTAGAAAACAACAACAACAACAACAACATATTTCATATTGTTCTAGTGTGTTGAGTTTTTGGTTTTTGGGTTGTATGTGTAGGATTTCCATGTCTGTATTTATGTTATTGTGTGTGTGGTTAGCATTAGTTATGTGTTCGGCATATGTAGATGTATTGTGTCCTCTGGTTATTGCTTTAATGTGTTCTTTGTATCGAGTTTGGAATGATCTGCCTGTCTGTCCAATGTAGAAACTGTCGCAACTATTGCATGTGACACACTAAAACACACCCTGATCAAATTCTCAACACACCGATCAATTTCAGAACACACACACTATTTGACACCACATTTCAACACCTTTCAACAATCGAATGCACCCACACAACAGGCAGTGAAGTTCGAGATGATGCCGTGAACTAGTAGGCTCTGAGGATGGTGTGAAGAAGCACCGAAACAGCTGTAAGCCGCACATGCTTACACAATTAACAAGCGTAAGATCGCCATTTAATCAATTATTTATATTTACATTTGTTTTCAAAGCAAGGACATTTGATTGTACGAGAACAGTTGGCCAGATTTTTTAGTCAAGATTTTTTTATGTATTGCAAATATACAGAACTCAAATTCCAGTTTTATTTTCCTTTCATAGGAAGGCAACCTAGGGATTTTATTTCCACTTAAAAATTAATTGCTCCAGTCAGATTTTCAGCAATCAATGGCAAGCGGAGTCGAGCTATAAATCAATTAATACAGAATATTTTAATATTACCTTGATAAAGAGTAGCAAGGTGCTTCTCAAGACTCCAGGCACCATACAGAGAACACAGGTTTGTAAGTACGGCTTTAACTTTTGGATCAATTCCATCAGCTGTTGCACACAACCAAAATCTCTGTAGTATGAAATGCTGAAAAGAAATAATGAAAGAAAGAAAGTAAGAAAAAAAAAGTACGACATTCTACATATTTTTGTGGCAAGTTGTGATTCATTGTCATTTCATTATTTAGTAGTTTATTTACTAAAATTAAAATTTGACTGGCTGCAAAAGGGTATCTATCGGATACAGGGGGGAGAAACATTAATCCTTCCCATTGAAGGCCTCAAGGAACCAACCTGGACAAATACCTAATGCCCCATCCCTACCTTCCCGTGGTGCAGCTGTTAGTAAGCATAATTTTACGAGTTGAACTAAAGGGAGGGGCTACTCATCAATTAGCACTAGTCAGCTTGATGAGTTAATGACTGAATTTGGTATAATTTTCCTCTATTCAATACCTAATTCCCTCTTTACGCTTTCCTATCCAGTCCTCTGACTGAACTCTTACTTTCTTCGACCCCGATGGCATTAGAGCATTCGAGGCCTAGGGGTTCATTTCACTTTCCTTCCTCCTCTTTCTACTTTTCTGTTCCTAGTGCTGACCTTCTATGACACTAAAATCGTCCTCCAGTGGCTTAAGGAGGGAAAGCTGGTGATCAACAAGATCTCCCAGTTAGGTCCAATGGACCTGTCGACCAACAGCAGGTGTGGTCCTCCAGACATTCTGGGGGTTGTGTGTGAATGAAGTAGTCACCAAAACGTTAAAATATGGTGTTGACTTAAATCGGCTACAACTTGCCATTTTCACTCCAATATGAAATGAGTACCATTAAGGTAAAATTATCTGGAGGTAAAATAGTCTGCCAATAATGGATGCGGAACACCTCAAAATCTGTGCTTCAGTGGCTGATGAATTGATCACTTCTTTAGCAACTCAAAAGCATAAACTTCAGATATTATGTATAACTGAACATCATATGAAGCAACAGGAAATACTACAACTGTCTTTACATGGATATGTATTAGGTTCTCATTTCTGTAGAGATGTCTTCCAAAAAGGGGGTGCCTGTATTTTTATCAGAGAGGATCTATTATTTAGTAAAATTGATATATCTGATTTTTGCCTTGAACAAGATATTGAAATCTGTGGAATACAAATTGGTTATGAGATATCAAATTTAATTATCTTATGTGTTTATAGGGCGCCAATGGGAGATTATAAGAAATTTACAACTAACTTAGATTCATTATTGAAAAGACTTTATAAACCACATACCGAATTTGTAATCTGTGGTGACATAAACATAGATTATCTATCAGAAAGCTCACGTAAAAGAAAATTAAACTCACTTCTTGAAACTTATAATCTTAGTCACACAGTAAGTTTTCCAACCAGAACACAAGCTGGAAGTAGTACTGCCATTGATAATATATTTATAGATAAAAGTAGATTGAATTCCTATTCAACAGTACCATTAGTCAATGGCCTGTCTGATCACGATGCACAAATTCTAAGTGTTTTCAATATGAGTGAAAAATTCCAAAGTGTTAATCTAAAAATAAAAAAAAGGATTATAAATGCTGAATCTCTTCATCATTTAAATACATGTCTACAAAATGAATCTTGGGAAAATGTATATAGTACCGATACCATTGATATTAATACTAAATTTAATGCATTTTTCACTACATTTACGAATTATTTCAATGAATGTTTTCCAGTCAAGGTGGTGAAAAAATGTAAAAGTAAAAACATGTGGATAACTCAAGGAATTAAAATATCATGTGCTAGAAAAAGGAATCTATATTTAATGAGTAGGAATAGTGATGATCCTCATGTTCTTAATTACTACAAGAATTACTGTAAAACTTTGACAAAAGTTATAAAAGATGCAAAGAAAATGTATCTGAATGAAAAAATACAAAATTCAGATAATAAGATTAAAACTATTTGGGATATTATTAAAAATGAAACTAATCGATATTCAAAGAGTGAAAATATTACTTGCATTAAAATCAATGATAGTAAAATAGATAACCCAAAATCAATTGCAAATCATTTTAATGACTTCTATATAAATATTATTCAGAACTTAAACATTCAAGATTGTCCAGAAGATGCTGCACTTGGTTACCTAACTGATGCATTTAACACTGAGTTTTTAGGTCTCAAATTTATTCCCACTACCGCAGCAGAAATCATGCATGTGATAAAACAACTAAAAACAAAATATTCCTCTGGATATGATGAAATTCCAAGTAAAGTTCTGAAAGCTTGTTCTGAAATATTATCCCATCCGTTAAGCTATCTATGCAATTTGTCAATGCAATGTGGTATTTTTCCAGAAAGACTCAAATATTCAATAGTAAAACCAATATACAAAAAGGGAGATAAATGTACTATTGCTAATTACAGACCCATATCATTATTAACAACATTTTCAAAAGTGTTTGAGAAAGTTATGTATAATAGATTATATCATTACCTGGAGTCCAACAATATATTAGTTTTAGAACAGTTTGGATTTAGAAAACAAAAATCGACAGAGAATGCTGCTTTTAGTTTGGTGGATGAAATACTAAATTCATTAAATTCGAAACTACATGTAGGTGGGATTTTTTGTGACTTGGCTAAAGCATTTGATTGTGTAGACCATAGTATATTAGTAAAAAAATTGAAGTTTTATGGTATTAAAGATGAGATGTTGGGTTGGTTTACATCGTACTTATCAAATAGAAAACAAAAAGTAGAAATAAATGTACCAAATAGTCATAAAGTTACTTATTCAGAATTTAGAAATATTAAACATGGTGTTCTGCAGGGGTCAATTTTAGGTCCATTGTTGTTTCTAGTTTATATTAATGATTTAGCCTTGACCATAAACAATTTATCTAAAGTAATTTTATTTGCAGATGATACAAGTGTAATTATTTCAAGCAAACAATACGATCATTTTATAAACACTTCTAATACAGTGCTGAATCTAATGAATGAATGGTTCCATGCAAATAAACTAGCACTTAATGTTGATAAAACCAGTGCAGTCAAATTTAGTACACACAATAGTGCTCAGGTTTCCTACAGTATTCGATTAAATGGAACTCATCTCAAAGAATCTATAAGCACAAAGTTTCTTGGTTTAGAATTGGATAATCACTTGAACTGGAAAACGCATATAGAATGTATTACTCGTAAATTGAGCTCTGCCTGTTATGCATTAAGATCCTTATCTACTATTGGTGATATAAACTTACTTAAAATGTCATACTTTGCATATTTTCACTCTGTAATGAAATATGGATTAATATTCTGGGGTAACTCGTCTGAAGCTAAACACGTTTTTGTTTTACAAAAGAAAGCTATAAGAATAATGGCCGGTGTGCATAAAAGGACCTCATGTAAAAATATTTTCCGAAATTTAGAAATCTTGACTTTACCTTGTGAATACATTCTTTCCCTAATGATGCTGTATATTAAGAACCAAGATAAATTCAGTACTAATCAAGACATTCATCATTTTAATACAAGACATAAATCAGATCTTCATCTACCCTCTGTTAGTCTAAGCTGTTTTAAAAAAGGAGTTCGCTATTCATGTATAACAGTCTTCAATGCACTGCCTAATAATCTTAAAGATTTGAAGAACAACGAGAAAAGGTTCAGAAAAGAATTAACCAAATTTCTACATACTCATACCTTCTACACAATTGATGAATTGTTTATGCTTGTGAATTGAATTATTCTACTTAAATGACATGTACAATTTTATATAGCTCAACTAAAATATGTTTTTATATTGACTTAATCTGTTTACTATGTATTGTATTTTTTGTTTAGCATAACTGATGAATTGTATGTACTGTAAACGTCAACTGATGAATTGTTTAAGCTTATAAATTGAATTAATCTACTTCATGTGAATTGTATAGCTTAACGAAAATAAGTTTGTAAATTGAACTAATTTGATTGTATATGTTTGTATAGTTTGGCTGATGAATTGTATATGTTCTTAAAATGATTACTACTCTGTGTAGCTCTACTGATGAATTGTATATAGACCTACTGTAAATTGAATGGTTATATGTATAGCTCAACTGATGAATTGTTTATGATTATAAATTGAATTAATCTACTTGATATTAATTGCACAAATTTTTATAGCTTAATGAAAGTATGCTACTTTGTATTGTATATATTTGTATAGTTTTGGCCGATGAATTGTATATGCTTTAAATTGAATAGTAATCTATATAGCTCTACTGATAAATTGTTTGTGTTTGTAATTTGAAGTAGTTTGCATGATATGTATTATCAATTTCTGTATATCACAACTGGTTGAATTGTTTATACCTTAAATTTAATTAAATTGTTTTGTATTATAATATAGCTCAACTTATGAATGATCGTTTGCGTTTGTAAATTTAATAATCTGATTGGCTATGTATTGTATACTTTTAGTAGAGCCATCGATGTAGCTCAGTCGGCAGACTCGCTGGGCTGCTGTTCCGGAGCTGCGTTCGGGCTTGGGTTGGATCCCCCTTTGGACTTTGGTTTCTTCCGAGGTTTTCCACAGCCGTGGGACTGAAGCCGGATGGTCTATGGCGAGTCCTTGGCATCAACATCTTTGATTGATTACCCCCTTTGATTTGATTACCTGGTTGGGTTTTTCCGAGGTTTCCCCCACCGAAAAGGCAAATGCCGGGTAATATTTTGGCGAATCCTCGGACCTCATTTCATCTCACTACATCTCGCCAAAATGTAAAAAAAATTGTACAACATTGTAAAAATTGTAGAAAATTACTAAATTGTAAAACTATAAAAATTTGTAAAAATTGTAATTGTAATATTGTAAAATGTTGACATGTTCCACATCTTAAAGCTTCATTGCTCATGTAAGATCTATGGAATAAAATAAATGAATGAATGAATGAATGAATGGATAATATCTTTGACTTTATTGTCAAACGCCTGGCATTAGAAAACAACAATAACAACAACAAAATTTGACTGAACATGCCCTTTATTTTACATGTAGGTGAAAGTGTTGTACCAAAAGTCAAAGAACTGAAATTTGTACTCGAAAGAAATGCAATTAAGTTCTGAGAAACAGGCCGGCTGGTGCATATCTAAAAAGATGTGCACAATGGAAAACTGGGTTACATCCAAGTAATAAAGAAATCGTAATTGATTCATGCCCTTTTATGTCCAACTCCAGTTTAATAGCAAGATAATCCCCTTATTTCCATCTAATGTTACAATAAATTAATCTTTATCTATGCTCTGGATGAAAGATATGACATGAGTTAACAGTCTGTTTTACTTCAAACTTCCAGGATGTTGCACATTGTCCAAACCACTATCAAACAATCTGCGTCTAACTTATACTGTTTTTTATTTCGATTATTTTTATGCAGAGTTCTGCCCAGCAGTCTTGCTGGTCAATAAGTCATAGAATGGGTGCAGGGGGTTCAAGGTGTGCGCTGAACACCCTGTAAATTCTGTAATCTAATTTTTTATTTTAAGTTGTTTTATATAATGCAACAATAATTTTAATTTATCACAATTTAAATACGTGGTAATCTCATTGGAAGTTGACATATATAGTTCAAGACTAATTTGAATTCATTACCATTTAAATATTTTAAATGCCTGCTGGTTGAATGTGCACACCATCCCCAGAACGGCTTTCGTTTTATAATGTACGCTCTGCCTGACGAAGTGGGATGAGTTCTGGTCTGGTTGTCCTGTCCGTACGAAAGAACATCCCCTGCTGAGAGTTACTGCTATAATTCTCTGCGCGCGCAAGGTGGGTATACTCGCTTCTCTCAAGCTCGCAGGTCGTCCTGTATACAGGCAGGTCAACTTGTCAATAGGCAGCTCAACTTGTCAATAGCGTTACAAAATATTGCGTTTGACGTGTGTGTTTACTGTTTGTGTGAGTGAATTTACTGTGTTTAGGTTTTACTAGGGTTCCTAGTTGTGTGCCAGCGCAGGTGAACAATTTAAATGACTTATTTAATGATAATAGCACTTGCAAATGTACACTGTAAAAGATCTTTTGCAAAAGCCATTCTCTTCTCGCCCACTAGGAGAGAAATTACATATAGTGAATAAGGGTAGACCTACCCCGCCACTTCCGAATTTAGTGCAACAATATAAAACAAAAAGCGAACAATACACTAGACATTTTTCTATTTCAAAATATGAAAATATAGAATAGTTAGCCGGTTGTGGAACTTCAAACAGGTTATTTTGTTGGCCATGGTTATTGTTTGATCATAAATAATGCAATTTTGAATAACGTTATTTGTAGTTGCCTCCTTTCTCCGGCATTTGCAGGGCAGTCATTGAAACAAGGTGATTAATTTTTAAGAAGTTGTGGTGCTAGTACTTTGAATAATATTTAAATGTCATTTTCTTTTAATTTTATGTCATTTTTCCTTTAGTTTGAGGGCATTTTAATGATCATTTGAAGTAGAATTTTAGGTCACCAACAACCGCCCCATAGTTATTATTTATAAATAATACTAAATTATATATTAAAAATGGCATTTAATGTTGACCAATATTTCACTTAGGCCTATAATAATTGTGCGAGATAGACGAACTATATATTTTTAACAGAACACCCAAACTCCAGGTTCAGCATACGCCACTGAATGGGTGATACAGAGATGGAACAATTTTTTTCAACTTTTGTATATCTTTCAACTTGGGCTCAAGAATGGGACAATTGGTTAGAATATAGACATGTGAGTTTCGACACATCTGAAATTCAGTAGCTTTGTTTGTAGTGCGCTAGGTCTATTCCCATGTCTTCACATACAGTCTCAAAAGCTGCTAGCAGAACGAGTTCAACAATACAACTGGTGGCTGCACCAGTACTGAACAGCATACCATTGACAAAACATAAAAACTCGTCATGCTGCTAGAGAAACATGCTTCACTACTGCATCATAAGTCGCAAGTATTGTTATGTTAAAAATGGACAGTAGGACTCATGTGCTTTTTATACTAGCCAATGAGTAAATCCTAGAAATGCATCAAATCGTCAATAACTCATTTTCTCAAAAAACCTGACTCATGCCATTTTTCGAACATACCCTTGAATTCGCTAATATGTTTTTGCGGGATATCAGCCGAGTTAGGATTTTGGAATGCTCCAAGCTTTCGACTGCTATCTCTGCAGCCATCTTCAGGGAAGTGATGTCCGAACAGAAAGCCGAAGGTTATATAGATGTTAGGCTGTCTCAAGTGAAACGGGATTGGTTGGCGGATCGGCCAATCCAGGGCTGGGAATTGTCATTCTTCGTAAGCTCCGCCCCTCCCGGGATTCCTGTGTGAAGTTTGGCAGGTGGCGAGCCCTGTTCCGCTGGTTGGAATCAGTTGCCGTCCTTGGTCAGTAATCTTCACGACCTTGTTTGTAAGAGGGCCTAAGCTGGTCCAAGGCCGGTGTCCATGCCTGACTGAGCTGTAGTCCACCGTCCCTGTTAAAGTTGTTTTTCTCCAGCTTAATCTCTATGGCCTCCTTGATTGTACGTTCCCAGTAGTGGCTTGATTTGTTAATGACCTTGGTGTGGTCAAATAGTATTCTATGCTCCTTTTCTATGCTGTGTTGCGCCACTGCAGATTTTTTCGGGTAATAGAGCCTCAGGTTCCTCTTATGTTCTTTGATTCTGTCTTCTATTGTGCGGCCAGTCTGCCCTATGTATACTTCGCCGCACTCACATGGAATCTTGTAAATTCCTGGTGTCCTTAGGCCCTGACTGTCTTTAACCTGACGTAGATGACTCCGGATTTTGCTCTGTGGTTTATGGATGGTTTTGATATTTAGCTTCTGGAGGATTCTGCTTATTTTGTGTGAGACGCTTCCGCAGAATGGAATGAAAGCTTTCTTTGTCGGTTCTTGCTTCCTGTCTAAGTCTATTGTGTTGCTTCTCGTGGTAGCTTGTTTAAGGGCTTTGTTGATGTCTCTCCGGCTGTAGTTGTTTTGCTGTAGTGTTCTACGAAGATGGTTCATTTCTGCAGGCAAGTTGCTGATATCGGATATGACTATGGCGCGATGTAGTAGACTAGTCATACATACACTTGAATTGATAGTCTACTGCATAACAATAAAATAATGAATATAAGTGAAGGCATAACACTCACCTCAATAAACGCCAGTGACAAGGGCTTAGCATAGAACATCTGTGAGTCGTTCTTAGCTGTAAAAGCATCCTTGCCTCGCTGCAACAGAGACTGCACTTTGTTTGCAGTGGCTTGTAGCAGCCAGCAGACCAGCCACTGATAGGCAGACAACAGCACTACAAACATAACACAATACCAAGCTTCTTCAGCAACATATAGCTAAACATGCCACTGACATAAAGCTAATCGAGGTGTAAAACAAAGACACTATCTGCCACTTGTTTTATTCATTTAGAGTATGGTGCATACATTTTATCTTTCCACGCTCGTGGATTAGAGCAGACACAGCAGTGCAAAGTGCAGCTGCACACATGTGAGCGTGGAAAGATAAAATGTACGCACTGTATATCAAACTTGCATCTGTCTATCAAATTCCCTAATTTCTATTTTGATTTCAACCATAACTAAGTTTGTTCTTGAAAGACTTGGAAATCTATTTCTAGCCATTTCTCTTTCATAACCTAGTCAAAGAAAAAAATATAAAACGTAAATTTTTCCACAATTTATTCAGTAGGCACATATAGGTTTAATTTCTATGCTTGCAAGACACAAACACACTAACAGTAAAGACACTACTAACTGACGACACAATGCATTTCTATTTTTAGAGATGACTGGGCTTGGGTTTTATCTGCCATCTTCACATAATAATAAAGGACACCTATGACATGTTTCTAGGATATTGCCGACTTATGAAATTATGAAAAAGTGAAGCAACAGGCAACTTAAGAGTACTGGAAAACAAAAGTATTAATGTCATTGTGCTATGCATATTCTTGCTTCGATACATTTTTATAAAGCCTACTGCATTAATATGCTCATTCGTCTTCTTGGGAAATAAAAATATTAATCCTGGAGGTTGAGTTGAAAATTTTGTACACAACAATTTTCTTAAATACTGAACTGTTACCGGTATTACAGAAATAAGAGTACTCATTTCACAAGAAACACTCACAGTTAAGCATAATAGAAATCGCATGTGAGAGAAATTCAAAACAAACAACAGTATAACAATATAACTCATTTACATTTTTAATTAGCAGTGATGACTTACATCGGGGTTTATTGAGCTGTGGAAGAAATTGTCACCGGTCTAATTGAGGACCGTTTTTTCAAAACTTGTTAACTGCAAAATTTACAAAATTGAGATTTTGATGGATTCATTAACATAAGGCAGGCCTCTACATGACGTTCAAAGCGTCTTAGTAAAATTGGGTTATTTCTCTTCATTGTAGTGTGTCAAAGTGTGATCGTTTTTTCAAAACTTGCTTTCTCCTATAAGTAAGAGATACAGCAAAACTTGCTTACTATAGTATTTTGTCTCTCCTGTAAAATTTAGTTTTTTCAGTTAGCAAGTTTTGCAAAAATGGTCCTCAATTTCACTCAGGCTTCATAAGAAAATGGATTTTAATGTACTTCTAACCAATGCTTTTCTGCATAACTGTTTACCTTGGAGGCATAGATTTCTGGTTCCTTGATGGAAAATATAACGAAAAAGCACTGGTTCTAACAACTCTTGTGCTGTTAAGTGTGAATATACAATGTAATATATAAATACATTATATTATCAATGTTTTACTTCTGACCAGCCTCATGGTCTAGTGGTCAGAGCTTCTGGCTATAGTTCATGAGGTCCCGGGTTCGATTCCCGGTTAGAGCACAGGAATCCTTAAAGGGGATTATTCCTGTGTTCGTCCATGGTCTGGAATTTAGGTTAAGTTTAGATTTAAGACCTCTCCTGGCACCACATTATCATAATCATCCTATCACATCATCGGGGTAATGTAACTCCACCTTCCAGGTGCCCCAACCTCAGAAGTGGGTTACAACTAAGCCACGGCCAGGAGAGGAGACCAGAAATGTCGAAAAGACAACCTGGTGGCATTGGATAAAAAAAATATATATAAATACACGTACCTTCAGGATTGACAACTTCTTCTATAGTTTGAGCATTGAATCTGGTCCTCAAGATTTTATCAACATCATTGAGATAGTTAGCAGAGCCCAGGGGAGTACAAATTGTTGTTCCTTCTTTTACTCTATTGCTCCACTGTGTCAGCAACCAGTTGCTTGTCTGCTGAAGTAGCACATTATTCTCTCCTTCATATGTGCAATTAGAATCATTGTTATTACGTAGATCTCCGAGGCCAGCCGCTATGTATAACAAATATACAAACTACATGACTTCTGAACGTGAGAACTTACGATTAAAAAACTAATTTTCATTCTATTATTTCAAAAAACATTCCAAGATGATAGACTGCATTATACCTTTGAGGTAGCCATGCCCACCACAGGCCTCACGACACTCCTGTATACCATCTCTAGCAATCCAGCTGGCTATTGGTTTTCCCGCAGAAGAAACAACATGAATTTCCATGCCTAGGTGTGTCTATAAAAAAAAATCCATGAAAAATATTTGACATCCGCTATGCCTTAATTCGAGAGTTACTCCATGCTAAAGGAAAGAATATTCCATAGCTCGACAAACATATTACGTCTTTCTCACTGTAGTGTGTTACGGACCTAACACTGCAGTGATATTAGCATTAGTGAATTAATGTTAAATAAGGCTTTTTACTGAGGAGAATGGGCATATGTCATCACTCATCAGGGAAGCTGAGGCTAGACTCAAAGGGGCCACAGAGCTACAGGATAGATGGATGGATGGAAGGAATTAATGTTAAAAGAACATATAGAAGAAGATCATGAGTCGAGAAAAGTTCAATTAATGTCATAATCATTTAAAAATCGGGCTGAAACTTATTAGTCATAAAATAGAAAACTGCATAAAACAGCAATAATAAAAGCATTACTAATGTGAGTAACATCACTTTATGATGCTAAAATCATTTATTGAATTGAAAACAGTGACATGCATGGGGGGGGGGGGGAAATAGTAGAAATTGTACTTACCATCTCAGCATTTTTTCCTCCCATCACAGCTCTTTGCATGAAATCAGCATGAACCTTGTAAATGTAATTCGTAAAAATTCTGAGTGCAAATGTGGCTGCAAGATGAGGAAGCAATCTACCTTGCTGAAAGAACGACAAAAATATCACTGTACTACAGTTATTAAAACTGGATGAAATCATGAAAAAACACTACATAAAATCTATCTGTACCTGAAGTTGATACTCGAGAACAGGTAGCTCTTCACTGTTATCTGGACCAAACTGTTTCCTAATTGCGGAATAACGTAGAGCAATGGTTACAGCATTAAGCAGGTATGACAAACAGACGCCCATGATAACTATACGGCCATTAGATAGAACTCCAAAAGCAGCACCTATAAAACAAATTAATGCTTCATATTAAAGAGAGATTCAGTTATAAATTGAGAGCTATTACAGGGCACGTCACTGCAACACTTATGTCACCTGCTCTCATATTAGCTGTGTCAATCTCGGTACATGATACACAAATGGAGGTTCAACAAGCTGCAAAATCAAGATGAATGTGTACTAACAACATTTGCTTATGGAAACAGATTTAATATTGACTTACTGACTGAATGCTTACGTGACATTAACTCTAACTTCATAAAGATAAGAAAACATATAATTTACGCTACTACTATAAATACTGGATTGAAGCAGAAGAGAAACATTATTTACTTACTTACTGGCTTTTAAGGAACCCGGAGGTTCATAAGCCCACCATTGGTCCCTATCCTGAGCAAGATTAATCCAGTCTCTATCATCATATCTCACCTCCCTCAAATCCATTTTAATATTATCTTCCCATCTACGTCTCGGCCTCCCTAAAGGTCTTTTTCCCTCGGCCTCCCAACTAACACTCTATATGCATTTCTGGATTCGCCCATACGTGCTACATGCCTTGCCCATCTCAAACATCTGGATTTAATGTTCCTAATTATGTCAGGTGAAGAATACAATGCGTGCAGTTCTGTGTTGTGCAACTTTCTCCATTCTCCTGTAACTTCATCCCTCTTAGCCCCAAATATTTTCCTAAGCACCTTATTCTCAAACACCCTTAACCTATATTCCTCTCTCAAAGTGAGAGTCCAAGTTTCACAACCATAAAGAACAACCGGTAATATACCGGTAACTGTTTTATAAATTCTAACTTTCAGATTTTTTGACAGCAGACTGGATGATAAAAGCTTCTCAACCGAATAATAACAGGCATTTCCGTATTTATTCTGTGTTTAATTTCTTCCCGAGTATCATTTATATTTGTTACTGTTGCTCCCAGATATTTGAATTTCTCCACCTCTTCAAAAGATAAATTTCCAATTTTTATATTTCCATTTCGTACAATATTCTCGTCACGAGACATAATCATATACTTTGTCTTTTCGGGATTTACTTCCAAACCTATCTCTTTACTTGCTTCCAGTAAAATTTCCGTGTTTTCCCTAATCGTTTGTGGATTTTCTCCTAACATATTCACGTCATCCGCATAGACAAGCAGCTGATGTAACCCGTTCAATTCTAAACCCTCTCTGTTATCTTGGACTTTCCTAATGGCATACTCTAGAGCAAAGTTAAAAAGTAAAGGTGATAGTGCATCTCCTTGCTTCAGCCCACAGTGAATTGGAAATGCATCTGACAGAAACTGACCTATACGAACTCTGCTGTACATTTCACTGAGACAAATTTTAATTAATCGAACTAGTTTCTTGGGAATACCAAATTCAATAAGAATACCATACAAAACTTCTCTCTTAACCGAGTCATATGCCTTTTTGAAATCTATGAATAACTGATGCACTGTACCCTTATACTCCCATTTTTTCTCCATTATCTGTCGAATACAAAATATCTGGTCAATAGTTGATCTATTACGCCTAAAACCACACTGATGATCCAATAATTTCATCTATATATGGAGTTAACCTTCTGAAAAGAATACTGGACAAAATTTTGTATGACATCAACAAAAGTGATATTCCTCGAAAGTTACTACAGTTAGTCTTGTCCCCCTTCTTAAAGATAGGTATGATTATGGAGAAGAGAGACATAGCAGAATTTATTTCGATTTGACAGAAAGACACATTATCGTCCTGAATGGACGTCCCACATATTCCCAATAAAAATTATACCTACCACCACCAGCGTGAAGGAAGCAGTTATATATTACTATGATGAATCGAAGTACAGTTATATAGTTAAGTGTTGTGCTGTATTTCTTATTTTAATATCGCCAATGTATTTTAAAATTGTCAATGTTGCACTGTACTTGCTATTTTAATATTGCTGATGTATCTCAAAATTCTCCTTGCACCATGATGTTTTCCAGTTTATGAAAAACAAAGAGGAAGGGTCTTTGGATGAAGAAAGGGAAATTTACTCGTATTTATTTAGTCTATTTAAACTGTATATACTATAACATTTTTATACAATTTCTAACATTTGAAGGACTCCTATATCACGCAGAGAGCAAATATGATTTACAATGCCATGCTGCATTATTGTATGGGAATATTTTCTTTGAAATTACTTCACAAAATGAATTCCTAATCAAATAGTCCTCTCTGTTTTAATTAAGGGAATTCAAGGATTTCAAAAAATTAAAAAACTTTAAATATCTAAAGCATCCCAGTCATAGGAAACATCACCAGATCTTTAGTTTTTCTGGAAAAAAGTTTGTTATAGTGTACTAATTGAGGAGCTGAGACCAAAAAACGGGACTTGTCATCAATTTTGGAGTATCCGAGTTAAGAGTGATCCCATATTACATGAGCGACCCTTCATCATTTAATGTAAAAATGGAAGTTGTCACTTGCGTGGAGCATTGTAGAATTCTTGCGTTAAGTTGAAAAACAGGACTTGTCAAGTGACTAGTCTGCTTCTTATAACAAAGTGTTTCATGCACTTCGAAATACAGTGTTAAACAAAATGACCCAGCATTCCAAAATTCTGGGAGTGAGTTGTGAGACAGTGAAAGTGACCCAATTGAATAGTGTTTTACTGAGGTGTCAATCAACCTGTTTATGTAATTTTGCGCTTTAATGTTTAATAGTAATATAATACCAAAAAAAGGTTACCGTACTTAATTTATGTACTATTTTTTTTTATGAAATTCTGTTTCTTTTGATCAAAAAGGGGACATGCCAACAGTTTTCAAAACTATTTTCTATATGTTACGTATTCTAAAAAAAAATTAACTCCTTGTGGGACAAGTAGATCTGGCGAAGTGCAAAGTAACAATGTCAAAAACAAGGCGTTAAAGCAAGTACAATGCAGTCTGTGAAGTTCTTTTTGTGTGTGTGTGTGTTTTTCTCAAAATTACCTCTGCATGACTAGTCCTGTTTTTGGTCTCAACACCTCAATTTATATAGTGGCCTACTATGTAAATACTGTATATTGCACCATTATATTTTATTATACATTTTATTTATTGCAACCCTATCGTTTCTGATTATTCTCTGCAAACAGTTGTCTAATAAGCAGAAATCTAAGTAAATAAAACGTTAATAAATTGCGTATTTAATGTTTTGTAATCAAAACAATATTTCTGTATAAAAATCTGTGCTTCAGTGGCTGGTCATGATAATATCTTTGAAAAATATTGGAGTGCAAGAGGTCAAATGAATTTATTGTCAAACGCCTGGCATTAGAAAACAACAACAACATTTTTGTATAAAAGAAGTAACATAACACTGAAGTAGATAATAACATGAGGGATAAGTGAAGCAGGGACATAATTAAGACGAAATGTTTTCAGTAGTGGGGGACAGGGGTGGAGAGCAACCAAATCAAGCTCTGCCACTTCTATTTCGAAACTGATATACTGATCAGCTATTAAATCAGAATCAACAGATCAATTGTATAAGAAACGTAAACTAAGTAATAGAAGAAGAATTTCAGGATGCCAAAAAATGAAATGGACGACATGTATCAGTATGATGACGACGACGACAGTGGTGATGGTGGTGGTAGTAGTAGCAGTAGTAAAAAGGGGGGGTATGCAACAGCGTAGTACTTAAGGCACTATGCTCCAAACCCAAAGGTAGTAGGTTTGATTTCCGATGTGGTCATGAATTTTTCCAAATGACCTAATCCTCCTGGTTGCACTATGACCTTGAGGTGGATTCAGCCTCTCAAAGAAGTGAGTACTAGGGAGTGTACTTCTGGAGATAAGCATGGTAAGCATGTAGGACTGATATCCTTACTGCTACCAAAGCTGACTGTTTGCCTTAAAACTCTCGGGATCCTATGGATGTCCATAGCATGCAACTTTAATGAGTAATAGGTTAATATGTAGGTGATCTTAGTTGTAAGGGCAGTATACTATAAATAGTTAGATTCTTACCCATTTTCTTTTTTGGATCCTTTATAGGACTAACATATTTTCCTTCTGGATTGACATCTCCACTTCTGTTTAATAGATTTTCCCGTGGAATTCTATAGTGATTGAACATGATAAATCCATTGTCAACTCCATTCAAACCTATTTTCTCGCCCAAATCTCCGATAATGACGCCAGGAATGGTTAAGAGAGTTGAAGTGCTCCTTATGGGGACCACAAATGTATGCAGGCCATGATCTTCCCCATCAGCAGTGATTAGTTTGGCATAAACAACAGCATGTGTGGCACATTTCCCTGAAATTAAACATAGTACTCTAATGAACATCAGATGATAACAGTACAATTAATAAGAAATATTATGTACATTAACATTCCAAAATTTCTGTTTTGCTTTTTGTTTCTCGTTACAAAAAATATTAGGAATTAGATTGACTATGTCACTAGAGCAACAGTCTGCAGATTAAAAAAGCTCCGTGAAAGCGAATGAGAAAAGCAAACATTTTAAGTTATGTGGTTACTTGGGTAGACAAAACTTCCTTGTACCCCATATAACAAAGTTTTATGGAGGAAATCTTTGTAACATTAAAAATCAGCACTGATTGGCATACAATTCCCTTCTCATATATACAGGTTGTAGTGGTTACAGGAAGAAATTACAATAAGAAAATAAAATAAATAATAATAAATTAGGCTGCATATGTTCTGAAACATGCTCTAAACGCTCTTTCGAAATTTGTGTGGAATGGGGAGCAGCAAAATGATGACTATGAGTTAACTTTGGGGAAGAAGGAGTGTACTAGCACAATGAAGATCCTTCACTAGCACCATCACTGATGAAGACAGGTTTTACTCGCAACAAGTTCGACAATAGCTCTTACTCTTAGTTTCAATCAGCCTCCTATAGAACTAATTATTGGGTCTTTCTCACCAATTCACCTCGTGATAGTGATGAGGTCCAGAAAGCATGTAACGATTATGAACAAAACAGAGAAAAATGCTTTACATACCTAAGCCACCAACCCAACATTTTGCAGCTTCAAAATCCGGAGTGTGTAGAACAAACTCCTGAGTTTCAGAGTCATAAGTAGCAGTTGTTCTCATGTCTTTTGTATTAGTACCATGAGAGATTTCTGTCAGTGCAAAACAACCGCTAATCTGCAGGAATAACAAATATAAGATCATGTGAAGTTACTGTAACACTAAGTGTAAAGTATTACTTCAGACTAAAATAAAATACTGGGTGTTCATTTCAAAATGTGTCATGATGTCACTGTTGTGAGTCAGCGATCTGAAGAGAGTTTCAGCTTTTATGTCAGAGAAGTTGCCTATTATTCAAGGTGTTCAATCTGAACTTGAGAACGTGTACGGTATAACTTGAACGTTGTAGCAACAGATGGCAGTCTGTAAAGTCTGTGTGCTACCATAATCTCTTTCGAACTGTGTTTTGCGCGGGCAAGTCGTACGCAGGGTATTTTTTATCATCGGCTGTGTACGGTAACATTCCACAACACAAATCAAATGCTGTGTCCATGTTGACCGTCGAAGTTAATGTCAACAAATACGTATCGTCTTAACCCTCTCGCCATATCCCAATATTAAGAAAAAACTCACCTCAGTAAGTGTTTCCAAACAGTTCACATTCCTGCCACTACCGCCGTTACCGTACATATTGGTACATACTCTTCAGAATGAACGCCGTAATTGCTAGGCAACTTCTCTGGCACATAGGTAATACACCTTTGCGGAAGTGTAGGAAGATTGAATTCTCTAGGCTCATCGGCTAGCCATATGATGGCATATAGCGAGCCATGACACACTTTGAACTGAACACGCAGTATATTGATGTTTATCATTATGGCAGATATTGTATACAGCTTATTCCTTCTTATCCATTATATTTTGTCCTTTCCTGTAAGAATATCTACATTATACATTTACATAATGTTTATTAGATTTTTAAGAGCACAAGTATATAATTATAATAAAAATACATTTTAGTCACTTCTTAAGAGTTACACAGAATACTACTCTTCTTACTCCTAGTCCCCAGATAGGAAATAAAGAGAAAATTTGAGATGTTTAATGAAGTGACGATGTAAGGAAAATGATGATAATAGTAGTTGATGATGAAGATAATGATGATAATATAATACATAACACGTACAATTTGATAGATCAACAAAACCTGGTCATAAGCACAGAAAATTTGTCTGCCTGGATAATATTAACAATAATTATAAAGATTTCAAGTTGTAAGAACGGAACACAAATACTGTATTCATTTTTAAATACTTACAGTGCCTTCTTCAATTGCTTCCACATATTTAATATGTCTCTGAGTTCCCATGCTAGTCACAGAATTTGGAAATATAGTGAAGTTTATGACGAATGTCAATGAAAGTGATGGACTAAGCTGAAATAGCACCTCACATAGCACAAATATCTGAAAAGAGAACAAAAAAGAGAAATCTGTGATTAAAAGTTATTGTTGTTCAGTCAACAATCCGAAGACAAGTCTGGACCACACAAGTGACACCAACAAGGCATCACTCATGAGGCATTAATATTAAATTCACCCATACAAAATGTATCTTTCCTACAATGGCTCAGATCTAATCGTGATCTAAATACAGATCTTGCAGTCCATGTAAGTCAGTTTTAAATTCAACTATTTTTTCCCCATGACACATATAAGACTGTATACTTATGCAATATCAGACGAAAATACATAGGTTCGAATCTAGATATACACCTAGAGATTGTTAGGTCTGCGGAGTAGACCTCACTATGAAATTGTTTAAATATGAATAAAAATATGCCTTTTTATAAATGTATAATTTTACGATAGTAATGCAATTTGATCTTAACAATATTTATAATTTAAAGATGGTCCTGCAGTACCTAATAACGTTAATAACAACTATCCAGCAATCATATTGACTATATATGAAAATCATAAAAGTGACCTGGCGCTGCTCACAAGGGAAGTATCACACCCCTCATGCCGAAACTTGTCTCGAAACTCTGGTGACATAACCGATGTCCTACGAAAATACCACGTGCAAAATATTAGCTGCCTGTTTTCACTGCAAGGCCCCGAAATAAACTCCAGAAATATGCATATAAGCAATAGGGAAGTGGATACTAGTCGCTACAGGTTGGAATGGACAGCCCTTCCTGTGTGCAAACCAGTGAAGCGGTGGCAACCAGCACAGCAAACAGAAGCACTTGAGTCAAGGTCAGTAATACAAGCGGACGGCTACAGGGTTAATGTTAAATGTATCCAGTATGATGTTGAGGGTTGTGTATGAAAGAAGAATTGTTGCAATGAGTTCCATGGAGCAAGACGTCAATTCGATTAATGTACTTGAATTCGCCACGAGTTATTCCCGTAAGAATATTGTTTCGTCTTCGGGAAACATAAACGTGAAAGAAAAGGAAATGGCCCAGTTCATTATTGAACTGATTGAAAATAGTTGTACAGGAGTGGACCGGTATGAGGAGACAACTCTCGATGTATGTGAAGGAAGTGATTATGATTCAAGTGATAGTAATACCGATCGTAAGACTCTTGCTCCTGCCACAGGTAATGTTGCAGGCCCGAGTTCGATATTCGAGTCAGACAGTGAGTCTCCAGAAGCCAGTGATACGAACAGTCAGTCCCCCTGCAAATCGTCCAGTTCAAGCTATGTCGCAACCCCTGTAAAAAAATGTAAATGTAGGTGTCAGTATGGACTACAAGAGGAAAGCTGTGAAATTCTGGCTGATCGAATGTGGTAAAAAGCGCCATTCAATATCATACATTCGCAGGAACTTCCGTCACGTTACATCAAAGCGACAACTATATTTACGGAAGAAACAGATGAAACATATAACGACACATTCCATAGAACATAAAGAACTTATGTATGAGAAACTATTTGCTCGTTTTGAACATGCTAAAAGACCATCGAATTGCTCCAGATTCCTCTTGATACTATGGGAAAAACCCAACCGCTTGATAAGTTCTCTTCCGGCAGTGGGAAGCCCTTTACTGCCGCTTATCAGAAAAAAATAGCAACGTGCGAAGTTATTCACACTGAAGTTTTTCATTGGAACGCCATAATTAAATTTTACAATCTTTTATCCATTTTCAATTTTCATCTCCACGATTCCGGGATGTGATAAGGTATTCTTTGTTTGCAAGTAGATACACCACAGAACGACATCCTGAATTTGTAGTACTCGTCAAATGTTGTCTTGAAACAATGAAAAAACAACGTTAAGAACAGTGTCACAAAGAACTGTTTTTTCTTGTGCATGGTGCCGAAAAGAATTGTTTTCAACATTCAATCAATACGAGTCACTTCTGTCTCTTGTTTATGCTTCAATGACACCATAGGACGCGAGAGAGTTTACTCCATTTAACACGCGCACTCCGCTCGCCAGTGAGACAGGGATGTCCAGCTGCGTTGCGTTATTGTCTGACCACAGAAGGATTCCAGCTTCGATTTTGGGGCCTTGCAGTGAAAACAGGCAGCTAATATTTTGCACGTGGTCTTTTCGTAGGACATCGGTTATGTCACCAGAGTTTCGAGGCAAGTTTCGGCAAGAGGGGTGTGATACTTCCCTTAGTCGAAAAATAGTAACCTCGAGCCACAAGGGCCCTCCAGGTCTGAAATATACCTCTGTCCTTAGTATCGCCTCCCCTTCTGCTAACAACGTCATATCATCAGCAAATCTTATGCATTTTATTCTTCTTCCTCCTACTATCACTCCTCCCATGTTCTGAAAACAGTTCTTCACCAAATTCTCCAAGTAGATGTTGAACAGGGTAGGTGATAAAGGTCATCCTTGTCGAGCTCCTCTCCCTATTTCACTTCCTTCAGACATTTCTTCTCCTACCCTGAGTTTGACTCGTTGTTTCAATAAAGATTACTGAACAGCCCTCTCTCTTTCCAATCCACACCTATTCCTAACCAGGGGCGTATTTTGCGGGCTACCAGCGGTAGCCCAAGGAAATTACAAAAGAAAAAGTTTATAATATAACATAATGTAATAATTTTGTATTATTAGTTTTACCATAGTAATTAAAATTAAAGTAATTGTTAGATATATTTTGTGTAATAATAGGGTCAGCGGTAGCCCAAACCCTTTAACCAGTATACGCCACTGTTCCTAAATCTGTCAGTTAGTTCCAATCCACTTTGTCAATATCTCCAAAATTATTGGCCGAATTTTGTTCATATTCAGTAACTGAAGTTTAAACAAGCCATCATTTGAGGTCAACAGCACATAAAGGCCATTATTGGTCCACTATTGGTGGCCAATGCATGTGACCACCACAGCTGATCCATTGTTCAGGGAATGTGAGTTTTAGGATGATGTATCACCTGATGGCTAAAATGTATAGGGGCTCTGTCATACGGAAAGAACATGCTCGTCCTTGCAGCTAAGGGAACTATAAGCTGCTATATCTCTATACCCACTGTGAACAGTGATGCCCTCAGACTATCTCAAAAGAGCGACATTTACAACCCCTTTGTAAGTGGTCAACAGTATGTAGTCATCTGTCATTCCTTCATACCATTTTCAATGCTTGTTATGCCAAACATTCAAATAGCTGTATCTCCAAACTCATTGAAAATTGGACATTTGTTTATATTAACTTTTTACTTAGAATGGTCCATCCTACCACACCTTAAAGTATTTATTATTCCTCCTGAATCACCCTGTATATACGTGATTAAATAATTGCAACAAACATTTCAAGTCTTTTATTTCCATTTATGTTAAAACTATCATTTTCGAGATATGTTCTTTGTATGTACAATAAACTGAAACTGATATCTGTAAAACAAACGTAGACATGCAAAAAAATTTCATAAAAGTTGAATTTAAACGTAACTGATTCTGTATAATGAAATCATTATCATTAGAAATAATAATGCATTTTTAGGTACCAGAAGAAATGGACGTTTCAACATGATTTCCCATAATTATGTCAAGGAACAGAGTAAGTTTTTCTCAAAGAGGAAGAAAAATTCCGTCTTACTAACTCCTTTAATTCGCTCTAGATAATATAAGGGAAGTCCCCAGACATTAAAGAGTGAGTGAAAAAACAATATATTATGAATATTTATTTCTTTGTGATCCGGTTTTGTAACCTGCATTTCTATCTGTTCACCAGGTAGGAAATTTTGTAGGTGTGTTACAGCTGGCTGGTGAATATTGCCACCCTCGATTTTTTATCATCCTGACAAAATTATCACCCTGGATAGGGTTTAAACTTGCGACTCTTAGATTTAATGACAAGCATGATAACCATTCAACCATGATAAGAACATCAGAGTCACTCAGATTTTCCTGAGGGTGAAGTGAGGTATGTACAATGGAGGACATAATTGTTGAGCGGACGAAAATGTTTTGAAATCTGTAGCGAAGCCCATAAGAGGCTAAGTTTTAATTCCTCCTCAGCATAGATATGTAATATTCAAATAGAAAAGGGAAGCGAATTTCTCGTCAACGTATTAACCGAAGCTTTTGGCTCGGAGCATGCGCAGTGTGACATTCTTTGACTTAGAAAATGTTTGGGTTGCTCAACTATTATGTCCCTCATTGTTCAATTACTGGTTTCATTCTGACCTTCCTTGGATCATCTATGAAATCCCCAATAGGAAGGAGGTCGTACTGCTTCAGTCGGTACATTTGTTTTGCTGCCAGGTGTCTTTCTTCATCAAGAGTGAGCTTTGTCTGTGGGTGTTGGAACAGTGGATCTGCCTCCAGAGTCTTCCATACTTTCAACTTAAACAGTTAATACACACTAGTTATGAAGACAAAATTTTATTAATCTAAATAATTGAAAAAACAAAAACGTATATGAAAATATAAGTTACATACCAACAACAACGTACCATAATATGAATTTCAAATTCTCGACTATTAACTTCAAGCACAGAAGCAGAGAAATTTACAATATACCATTTTCCAATTGCAAAATGCGAGAATGCTGCAGTCCCGCCACCTTGGCGAGGTTGTGTCGCTGCAGTGTGAGTGGATTCATATTCCGCTGTACTCACAATAATTCGCGTCGATTTCGCTTTTGCTCCCGCATTTCACGTTGGTGTGAGCAGACCTTAATACTTTGTTTATTAATGTTCTCTTTATTGTACTTCCAAGGCGTTGGGATTTATGTAGTTTATTTTCAGTACGATTAATTTTCGAGTAAAAAACAATGCATTCAAATAGTTGGAATTGTTCATCTCTTCAATTATTTTATTATCTAACAACTGTCTCAGTTTTCACAGCATTACACGAAGCTTTGACTCATTCAATATCACTAGACCTCGGACTTTTAGGTCCTAAAAATCTTAAATTAGGTACCTAAAACAGGTTCTATCACAAATCAAAATAGGTTCTAAAATTACAAAAATAGGTGAACAAAAAATGACATTATTTCATTTCCCATTACAAATTAGCCGAAACATTTTACATTATTTCATTGTACATGTCCATAATTAGAGCCAGAGTAAACAACTAACACCTTTTCTAAGTTTTCCATTGAGAAACTGCATCACTTCTCAGATAACACTATCTTATATGCCGAAAATCAACTGATAATATCAGAGCATTTTTAATGTTGGTATTAGATGCAAGGGAACAGCACATTCATGTTCAGGTGTTTTGCCAGCCAAGAAGTCAACAACTGTGCGGAGAACTGTCAGTCCTGGATTTTTTTGAAGCAATGATTTGAGTTTTTCAGAAACTTTTTCACCAACATAACCAGGAACCAAGTTGATTTTTTCTGTCACCTCTTATATCAATCCCAGTTGTGTGTAGACCGGTTTTCCTGAAGACTCTAGAGCATTAATAATGGGGACCAGAAATACATAATATAATTTGATGAATGCAATATCCCCGGCAATTGTTCAGTCCTGCAGAAGTTTTTTAGCTGAATACTCACTGCATCCTCCCCCAGTTTCAAAACAAAGTTCTTAATGTCCTCCAAATGCTTGCTGTAATATTCCACGGCCTGTAACCATGTTCCCCATTGGGTAAGAATAGGTTCTGGTGGAAGTGGCACATTGGGATGTTGCTCTCGAAATAATTGAATCCTCGTAGTTGCTTTAATAAAAACATTTTTAAATGTGGCAACCAGCTTATTCACTTGTGGATATTCAAGCCGTATCGTCTCAAAAATTGGGAAATGTAAAATTAGGTAAAAATAGTTTCTAACGTGAAATTAGGTATTTTTAGGTTGTATAGGACCACCATTTTCGAACATATATTTCCATAATTCGTATATATACAACTTTCCTTTTGTATATATCATGAGGGACAAAACAGGTTTTTACCTAAAATCCGAGGTCTAAATATCACATATAAGATATACTCCTTTTTAAGATCCATTTTCAAAGAAGAAAAGTGCGTCTTATACGTCAGAAAATACGGTAATAAAATGACTGATAGCAAAGAGATGCAATTTAGTAACATTTGAAATGCACATAAGAAATTTTTTTCTGATATGGAAAATATAAAATAATATTAACTGTACTGTACTACAACATTGCAAATCACTGATTAACTTTATATCTTCTTTATTATGTTAATATGAGGAAATTACCTGGCAGACTAGTTTCGAAGTGATATTCTTCACTGTCCAAAGTCTAGTGAAGTTCTTGCACTATCTTCTGATTTCCTGTTGAGATGAGGTGTGTTCATGATTGTGTCGAAAAGGGTGTGCATTTTGAAATTGAGTTGAGTGTTCAGGATGTGCTGGGGGTATGTTTTTGCATGTTTGTAAATTTCATATTGTTCTAGGGTGCCAAGATAATTTCCTCATATTAATACAGTAAAGCAGATATAAAGTTAATCAGTGATTATATAAATGTTAAAAGTGTATATAGAACAATGAAGAATATTGTAAATATTTACTGTTGGATTCTCACACCTTAAATTCAGCAAGAGATTCATCTTCTAGAAACACTCTCAGTTTCTTCCAGTCGAAGGATGCTTTTTTTCTGTACACATCAAGTGGCCCAGGTGAGAAATCTGGCAAATGTTCCATTACCCCCATCGTGGTTGCTTCACTGGTTAAACAATTTAAATCTAGAGAAAAGAAAGAAAAATGACAAACTTCCGGCAATGTACACAGACTTAAGGAGACATACAACTGGTTTACCAATTCATCTGTAGCTAGGGTACATCAAACCATATATAGGAAATGTACTTACTGCTCAAATGAATTAAAGGGACGAGTTTTTTAAATTTATTTTATATTTAACAATGAAAATGTAGGATGTTGTCCTTGATACAGCATGAACTTCAAATTCTATATTTATTAAGAAATTACTTTTCATGGGGTCCCGCGCTGTGGCGTTGCGGTCTAAGGCATCCTGCCTAGGACTCGCATTACAGAATGCGCGCTGGTTCGAGTCCTCATGGGGGAAGAAATTTTCTCATGAAATTTTGGCCAGTGTATGGGACTGGTGCCCACCCAGCATCGTGATGCACTTGGGGAGCTACGATAGGTAGCGAAATCCGGTTGCGAATGCCAGCTATAACGGCTGGGGGGATCATCGTGCTAACCACACAAAACCTCCATTCTGGTTGGATGATCGTCCACCTCTGCTTTGACATGTGGGCGTGAGGCCAGCATGCAGCTGGTCGGTCTAGGCCCTTCACTGGCTGTAGCGCCATGGATTATTACTTTTCATGGGCATTTATAAACAAATAAGTGGTCAACAATAGTAATCTTTCTTGACACTGCACAAAACGAAGTGAGAAATCTCTTTCTTCAGCCTTACAATCAGAGTCCTCAGGTTCTCTACAGCGGCTTAATACCTTGTCTGCCCTCCACGAGCACAAATTACAGCTTGGCATCCATGAGACAAGCTCTGCACAAGCTTCCGAATGTTCATTTGGTGTACAGGGTGTCCGAGACATCTCCGTACCCCTATATTATTGATCACTACATACAGTATGTATAAACTGAAAGTACTTATATGAACAAATTATGTATCCAGTAGGTTTTTATGTGCACTAGCGTGCTGTACACAGAGATCTATGTGTGTTATATTGATAACACTAAATATAGGTACATGGTATATACAAATCCTTCACATGTTGCAGAATCTCAGGAGCTATGTTTCGAAAGTCTTCTTCCACACTTTCGCGCAATTCTTTATTTGTCCTGTGCCAACGTTGAGAGACACGAACTTCATTATTTCCCACAATGACTTGTCTGGTGTAGTGAAGTCCGAGCTTCATGGGGGTCATTTCAATGGTGCTGGAGATGTTGCTAATCCACGCCCAATTCTGCAGTCTGGAAATTGTTTATCAAGGAATTCACGCACCTGAATAGCAAAATGGGCCTGTCTTGCTGAAACCATACATGATCCACGATTCCCTTTCCTTTCAGCTGAGATATTAACCATGTTTGCAACATGTGCAAATAAAAATGTCCATTCACACTCTCTTAAAAAAATTACGGTCCGAGCAGGTCTCGTGATGTCATTCCAGCCCATATCATGACATGAGATGGGTTCTTTTCCAACTCTTACACATAATGTGGATTTTCTTTAGACCAGAAAATAAAATTCCTCCTGCGTGAACTGCGATATATCACACATTCATAGGAAAATAATACTCTTGTGCGAGACAAGGCATTTGAAAATTGTACCAGCAAAGCATGGCAAGCTGCAGCTGCAACTCGCTGCTTCATGTCACAACTGAACTGCTGACAGTGTTCTCAGTGACTTCTCGGACACACTGTATATATCTTCAATCTTCATTTAGTGCCACACTGCACACTCTTGGAGGTCCTGTGGGCCTCGAGGATGTCTACAGATGAGTTTTTCATGCATATCCTTTAGGTGTTCAATGAAATTTAAATCTGGACTCACTGCTGGCCTACCCATTATATTAATTTCATGTGCATTGAGGAAGTTCATGGAGATGGCAGCAGCATGGGGTCTTACATTGTCACGCATCAACAAAAAGTCAGCACCCATACATCCACTGCAGGCACAACATGTTGTTCCAATATATTTTTAATATAACCAATTGCATTTAGCCTACCTGGGACGATGGTGAAGGCAGTTTTGTTTTCTAACCTGATGTCGCCCCAGACTATAATTGGGCCACAACCAAATCTGTCAAGTTTCCTGAATATTTGGTGGACGTCTTCAGACACCTAGTTGTCCATCAAATGAAGTCAGGGAGAACCTCGTTTCTTCTGTGAATAGTACTCACCTCCAATGCTGAAATTGCCAATTTACATATTTCAGAGCTATTCTTAACCATGCTTGCTTGTTATGAAGAGCACACAGAGAGCTCTAAAATTATAATTAATTGGTTAACTAGCGGACTTACTCGTGTTAATTATGTAAGTGGAGTCAAATAGTGTGTGTATACTGAAATTGATCTGTGTGTTGAGAATTTGATAGGGGTGTGTTTGTATATTTCGTACTGTTCTAGTGTGTTGAGTTCTTGGTTCTTGGGTTGGATGTGTAGGATTTCCATGTTCGCATTTGACTCCACTCTTCAACACCTTTCAACAATCAAACACACCCACATAACAGGCAGAGAAGTTCGAGATGACGCCGAGATCTAGTAGGCTCTGAGGATGGTGCGTGAAGCACTGAAACAGCTGTAAGCCACACAAACTTATATAATTAACACGAGTAAGTCCACTAGTTAACCAATTCATTATATTCAAGTGTTAAAAGTAGTGTATGCAAGATTCAAAATGGATTATCTAAAATTATGTTCTCTCAATCTATTCCTGATCTTTTCAAATACAATTCAAATTAGGCACAGGTGCCTAAAATTTTCTTCATCCAAATTTCGTGAAACTGTTTTAAGTGTAATTTACACTTTTACACTTAAAGAAAGAACTGCTGAAAACTGAACTATTGCTTTTGCACGAGAGACAAAAATTCCTGAATTTAAAAATCTGATTATGTACTGTGCAGATAATTATGGAATAGAATGAGCTTGGAACTGAATTTAAGTAACTTAAAAAGTGTAATAATCATTTAACTTTTTTTTCAATATATTAAATTTGTGCAGCAGTGTTTATACTTTAATATTTCGAAAGTCATTACTTCATTAATTTAATTATTGTCATTTTTAGATATATCGGTAACAACTTTTCTTAGTACTGGTAATTGCTTCATAGTTTAAGACAATCTAACACTGAGCATAAAGTAACAATGCAGCTTCTCTTATTGCTGTGCATGAAGTAATAATGTTAAAGTTTTGGTTTACCGTACTTAAATATTCCTAATCAGTTCACTTTAGCCTTAACAAAGAGGGCTATGATAAATAGTTGTCTTGGCCTTAACCAGATATAATCAACTTTCATAGAAGTTTTGGTGTTACAGGAAACAAGAAGGGAGGGTTGTCCAGTTTCATGAAATTCTCCCATGAAATTAATAATGCCGGTGCAGCCGCTACATCTTCACGACACAGATATTTTAATTCCATAGCATCTTTGTGTTTTTGGGTTTGTCTTTACTGCAGTATTTAATTACTCTTGTCTGCCATTCAAAATAATTGTATGTTCATGTTGTCTGCCATTCAAAATAACTACAGTGCAGTTGTGTCACGCTTGATCTGAAGAATGCGGAAAGATCCCAACTGCTGATTGCTTCATGCTTTAAGGCTGCACGAGTCTGTATGTTACCAGTCGTTGCCATAGCTTAGCATAGTCTTGGATGTTAGTGATAGAACAGTGTGCTTATGTACTTCTTTTAAATACGTTGGAAGTGTGTGTGCTGTGCATTAAATTAGTTGTTTAGATAATTCAAATGCCGGCTGAAAAGTTTACTCTACAACAGTGAATATTTATGTACGAAACTTACATCAAAACACATTCATGCCGACAAGTGTGTAGGCAATTTGTAGAAAAATTTCCTGATATTCGCCTCCAAATAGAGGTACAGTTCGAAACCTTGTCATTAGATTAAGAGAAAAAGGATCGCTTAACTCGTAAAATTCGTAGGCCAAAACGAAGGGTTCTAACAGAAGCAAAACTTGATATCGGTGCATCACTTGAACATTCTCCTAATAAATCTTTTCATCGTGTTGCACAAGAAGTAGGCATATCAAAAACTTCTGCCCATATGGCTGCTAAACTTTTAAAATTGAAACTTTACAGAGTTACTGTAGTCCAAGAATAAAATTATTGCCGCATGACAACGAAAGTAGAGTGAATTTCTGTAATTGGGTTTTACAAAACATTGTTGACAGCACTGTTGATCCAAATTTAATAATTTTCTCTGATGAGGCATGGTTTCATTTACGTGGTTATGTATGTTCACAGAACAATAGATCTGGTGCACAGAAAATCCACGATTATTTAACGAAGTTCCCCTGCATGATGAAAAGATTGGTATGTGGTGTGTCATAACAGCAAATTGAGTAATAGGACCGATATTTTTTTAAGCTGCTGTAAATTCAGAGAAGTATCGTACGCAAATACTCGTGCAGTTTTTTCAACAATTATGATAATGAGAGACAACATGCATAATTTCAACAAGATTCTGCTACAGCCTATAGAGCAGATGCTTCTTTGAAGGCTATATGGGAGATTTTCGATGACAGAATTATTTCTACAGGATTATGGCCTGCACGTTCGCCAGATCTTACCGCGTGCGATTATTGAGTCTATACAGATAACTCACACACCATCAAAGAACTGAAAGACAATATAAGAACAGAAATTAGAAGGATAACGAAAGAAGAACTTTTGCGTATGAATTCAAATTTCATCATAAGATATCGGAAATGTCTGAATGCTAATGGACACCAGTTTCAGCAACTACTGTAACACAGGTTAGTGAAATAAAATCATGATTATGTGCATGCCATTAATTAATGAAAGTTATGTGACTGGAATACGCCGGAGATTATGGATCTAAAATGCAGTGTTTTATCTCGCGCTCTATAGACTTGCGCTTGAGAAATAGTACCGAAATAATAAAAGTATTATTGATAAAATACTGCGTAATTTATTATAGAAAAGAAGTGAAATTATGGTTTGAACTTCCATACAATTACCGTTTTACAACTTGAGATGATTCAGACTGTTATAAAATCCGGTAAATAGGCCTACAAAGAATTCGCTGAAATATGTAAGCCTACTGCAATATTCTATTCTACGATTGTAATGTATTAATTATTCTGTAGAGTAATATTGTCATTTTTGTTCTCGAGTTGTAAAACAACACGATGAAGTGATCTACTGTACCCGTATCTTATCAAATTATTACAATTTCAAAACGGTGTCTATCAGTTCTATATCGAATAATAATATATAAGCAGCACAATATACGTTTATCCCACGGTGGTACGTAATAATAAAAAAGATTCACCTCAAATGCTCGCAATGTTGAACTACTTCTCTTCAAAATCTCATCATTCAACGCATTTTTCACAAGACACATTTAACAATGGACTGCAGTCGATTTCATCACAATCCAATCAAATTTAATGAATTTTAACACAAAACAAAGTCAATCATTAACTCCGATGATTGCACGCAACATAACCTTCTCTTTTTTTTTTTAAGGTAGGGCAAAGAAAGACAAGGATTTAGAAGCCTTGGGGCAAAGACAGGTTTCTGTCCAATGTTGCCAAATTATCACTATTACTAGTACTAAAATATCACAACATTTTTTGCAATAGTAAACTCGAGTTGTCCCTGCTTATGCCCTTCTTGCACGAACTTCTTAAATAATAGAGCTTACGCTCCTTGACAAGCAACTACTACGTAACTCAAAAAGTATTACGGAAATAAAACAAGGCTTATCTATGGAATTGAGTGAATAGTTACAAAGGCGACCGTTCTCTTCTGTTAAAGTGTCAGTCTTCAGTTTGAAACCAGTGAGGGCTATATTTCCTGAGTTTGGGTCCCGAAATTTAATTATTCCTTATTACAGTTATAATGGAATTGCTGGAAAAATCTAAAAACATGTATACAAAATGAACCTCTCCCTTTAAATCTCAGTCTATAGTTTGAACCCAGTAACAACTACATTTTCTGAGTTCGAGCCTCGAAATTTAATTATTCATTATTATTTTTTATTACAGTTATAATGGAATTGCTGGAAAAATCTAAAAAACACCTGTCTATAGTCTGAACCCAGTGACGGCTATATTTCCTGAGTTAGAGTCCCGAAATTTAATTATTCTTTATTATAATGGAATTGCTGAAAAATTTAAAAGCATCCTACACAATGAACCTCTCCATTAAATAGGTATCAGTCTATAGTTTTTTTTTTTTTTTTACTAAACACAAATATTTACACACTGAATAATAAATTTTACAGGAGATTGATTAATAGTGACCCTATAAAAATAGCACTTTGTTAAAAAGAATTATAACATTATTAATTAAATGGGGGAACAGCTATTAGCACAATCAGTCTCAGGCTGAAAAATGGCTATGAGAGAGATTACGGGTGGAAATGATTGCTACCTTTGTGCTGACGATTAATTACATCAGTCACTGAAAGCTTCATCCTTAATACTGGGTACCAGGCGAGCCATGTGTCAAGTTTAGTCCTATCAATCTCCCAGGTGAGGGAAAAGTTTCGAGACCTGGCTGTGTGAGAGACTGAGGGTGGGCATGATTTTTATCCTCTCTCTAACAATTGGGTCCATTTCACTCCATTCTGTATGTAATGTGACTCGTGGTTTTCCACGCAGTCTGTCTTGCTTCATCCTTTATCTAATCATTTGATAAGGTGTATTTTGGAATATTTTGACGTAAATGCCATAATTGTGAACAATTGTTTAATTACAAAGAACTATTTGTCATTAAATTTAACTAATCATTTTTATGACTTTTTCACAACTCAAATGTTGTCATTCCTCCTCTCACCTCTGGTGTAGATAACTTATTGGAATTATGGTGATTTAGCTTCGAATTTTAGAATCAATGTCAACAGAAATTTTTTTTGGATAGGGTTCTGTTGAAAAATCCAGAGCAGCACTTTTCTCTCGCAGTAAGGTTAATTTTGTTGTTTTTATTTATCTTTTTTTTAATCCAACATACATGTAAGCAAGTGTACTAGGAAATGTCGTTCCTGCTTTTTAATTTTCTTCCTAAATACAGTGTCATTCAGTAACAGTAACGGTTGAGATGGTACCGGTAAAGTTCTTGTACTATATTTTGTCCAGTGCTAATGAGTTTGAGTAGCAATAGCGTAATTCCAACATTTCTTTTCAGTGTTGCATGAGAGACTTCTTGTTGAATACTCTTATTAATCACTTTATGATTTTCATATATTTTCAGTAGATAAAACTAATTATTGTTGTTGTAAAATTCGAGATAGTCCAGCACAGCATTCCACCAAACATTACTATAAAGGACTACTGTAATTTAGAAATTCAGCCTGGTGCATGTTCCTGAAGTACGGTACTTCACAACACTGGCCACGTATTTTGTAATGAATGCCGAGTGAAGATCACTACTAAAAAGATTGAAAACGAGAACAGAACAACTATATTTAACATATAAAGATAAATAAAGTACTAGTCATTCTGTCAGATTCCAAGGCTGCAATTTCATATCTGTAAGCTCTTTATTTTTTTCCCCAGTTGGGGGAGGTAATCTGAAGAAAGATTCTGCATTAATTTTATAAATTGGGTTGCTTCACACTTCTCAATGCAAAGTAAGTGCTAAATAGTCCTAATTCTTTTTTATTGTTAGGCCTATAGCAGAGGTGGTCCTAATAAAATATATTGTCCTACCACAGTCTAGTATATACAGTCACGAAGCTCAATACGTAGTAAATATCCATCCATAGATAGTTGCTCACCACTAGGATCGCTAATATCGCGTCATTACAGACAATGTGAATTAGTACCTGCACAGTCTATTGTTCCTAGCACCCTCACAACTCAAGCTTCGTGACTGTATATACTAGACTGTGGTCCTACCTAAAGGAATGTTACCTCCAGATGACTTTCACATTGTTTCGCTCAATTTGGAGAGAACATTGTCTACTGTTGTTCATGAAGAAACCCTGGAATTGGCTGATCAGGCAGTTGTGATAAGGATACTATTGATTACCCTGTTGAAGATAATGACTTGATTGCGATAAAACCTGAAAGGAACAAAAGAAATCATTATTCTCTATTTTCAATATCATGAAAACCTGAAAGTCGGTATAATTCAGTGACTCGGAACAAGATGATTGCAACAGAAAATATTGAATTTTTCAGAGATAAGTTTATTTACTTAAGATATTACATTAAACTAGGTTCAGTAACTGAGAATTAAATTTAGTTTCTTTTAACATACTCACCTGAGACACTAATATGCATAATCATAATACTAACAGTCATGGCTTATCTGGTGTTGCTTCATATTCATTATCATCATTTTCATTTATGAAGGAACATTTAGATTTAATGTTTCTTATAGATAGATATAATTTTCAGCTCATATCAGACCAAGAAAGTGATATGACTAAAGAAATATTAGTAAGTACATTCAGTACAGATGAAGAAGCCACTGACACAGAATGCGCATATAACAATGAATAACAGTCAACGAATTTTACTGTTAAAGCTAAAATATGTTTAAATTCAGTTATTCTTATAGCCGGATTTTATTATATAAAAGACATCCCAGGGAGAATGTAAAATATTTAGGATAATGTTGGATTAAACTACATCAATTTTACCTGATATAGCCCTACCTATATCCGAAATCTAATGGTTGGGAAGATTTTGAAAAAATGTTTAATACAAAAGTTGCTCGATTTATTTCAGATAACCAGAATAAAAAAAGTCCATCATTCCATTCAAAATATCACAGTTGATCCCAATGTGCCTCTTGAGTGGGGTCAAAAGAATTCTGTCCATAATGCAATCTAATGGAATTAAAAAAAAAAAAAAAAAAAGTCAGCATTTATAGTTTTATTGATCAATTTAAAGGAGCAGTCCGCGATAAAATTAAGTTGGCTTTAATCAAACACGTTTTTCAATCTAAGTAGAATGTAATTTACCGCATGTCAATGCGAGGCATGGTTCTTGAGTTACTGACTCTGCACAAAAACTTATGACGTCACAGCCACTGAACTGGTGTGATTGCATAGTAGACCGAGAACATCGGTGAGTGCAGCACAGCGGTTTGTATTGAAATAAATAATCTTCTCTCTCCATAGTGAACGTGAACATAATTTCGGACTTCATTATGATTGTGTGAAGTCATGTTTTGCTTTTCATTTAGTCATAAAACCAGCACATACCAATGTTGTGGTTTTATGTAGGCGTATTTTCTTTTATATGAACGATTTTGAACTACAGTAGACTAAACAGAAGAAATTGTATCGTAAAACAGTTTAAAATGCCGTGATGTGATTTTTCGTGTTCAGAGGGAACAACAAAAACAGAACATGTATTTCCGAACAGAGAAAAGTTACTGCAAAGATTTAAAACATGGGTGAAGAAAATCAACAGAAAAGGTTTTACACTATCATAAATTACTGTTGTGTGTTCCAGTCATTTCCGTGAAACTGATTTTGAAGAATCGTCTTTACTAAAAAGACGTTTAACAAAAGACAATAGAACTCCTATGAAAATTAAGAACACTTCTATCCCTTTCCTATTTTTGAAAGGAGAATCTCCCCAAGACAATTCTGATCTATGCGCTCCTCTGCTTATAAATGAAAGAAGGTCGTTGAAGAAGCAATAGCAAGTTGCAGTGATGCACCTATAGCTGAAAATATTGACGTGTGTGTAGTTCTTGATGAGGCTGAAAATTCACAGGAACCTAATATAAACAAAGCTGTGCAGTGTGAGATAGGGTGCGAGACGCTAAGAAATGTGTGTGTGAATCAGATGTGGGGGAGCAGAAACTGACTTAGAGACATATTTTCAAATAGAAGAAGAAACTTCAAATTCTAATTCGTCAGGTTCAGAGGACGCTGCACATAAAACAGAAAGTAAATTGGAAGTCAAGAAGTGTTTTTTTTTTCTGGTCAGCATTACAAATTTTGTTTTTCTTCTGTAATATTTTTCATTCCTCTTTTACAAATATTTGGTAGAAACAATAGGACCATTGCTGAAAGTTAATGCAGTGTGCCAGAATTGGGAGTGGAAGTCCTAACAGAGGTGAAGCATAGCAGTGAGTTCTGCATTATACTTGTGCGATGTAAGATACAAAGTGTTTGAAAAATTTTCAAAAACTTTACAACTATGTTTCATCGGCAAGACAACATTTTATAAAATAATTTCAAAATTCGTAGAACCAACAGTCAGATGTACTTATTTTCAGATTCATGAACAACTTATCAATTCCCTAAAAGATAAAAACGTGCGAATCGCGGTGATGGCCAATTTGACTCACCTAGTTACAGTGCAAAATATGTGACTTACAGTGTAATGGACCTCGATTCAGATAAGATTATAGACTTCGTAGTTCTGCAAAAAGGTCTAATTGTAGGCGAAGCAGCATGCAAAAAAGTTCTAGATCGCCTAAAAGAAAAAATGAACATTACCTTCTTTCTATCTGACCACCATAGAGAAATTAGGAAATTGATAAGGACCAAATATGAATGGATGGGCTATCAATTTGACATATGGCACATGGCAAAAAGCTTAAAGCCGCCGCACAAATGTGGAAAGAGAGCATCATAAATCACCTATGTGGTCTTGTGCTACATGTGAAGGTGATTCTGACGACTTAGAAGACAGATTCATTTCTGTATTAAATCATGTTTGTAATATACACGAATGGGGAAAACAGAGACATAATAAAAAATGTGCACACATTCACCCATACAATAGTGAGAGGGAATGGATCGAACCTGGATCCAGCGATTACAATGCTCTGAAAAAAAGTTGTATGTAACCCTGCCCTTTTAAAAGACCTAAATCAGACTAATCAATTTTGTCACACCAGCAAATTTGAATTATACCATAACGAGAGATTGCTTTCCACTCCTAAGAGAAAACACTTTCCATATGGTGGAATGGTAACAAGAACTATGATTGCGATAATGGACCATAATTACAACGTGAAAAGAGATGTAACTGGCTCCAGACTCCAGTACTCTAAAGCCACTAAACGATGGGTGAAAGACAAAACATACAGCTGGAAGAAAATGCGTGGAGAGAAGATACTTTACAGAAAAATGTCTTGGAATTAGTTCTGGTTATCAACTGCCGCAATTCGATGATCCACATGTTTTAGAGGTTCCCCCAAACATAGCTTCGTGCCTAAACCGTGCGACTCAACAACTATGACGCAATAGAATAATATAAACCATGTACTAATTTATTGTTGACGTGAGATAACCACGTATTTGCAGTCCATTCATAACGAATATTTCACGTCTCACATACATTCACTCATTCAGTGAAGGTGTTGAATTAGGTTATAATGGATCGACATATTAACCTTTTCAGTTTGAACCCTTACCAGACCCAAGTTGTTCTAATCACTATGAGTACGAAATTCAAAATGGGTAAGTTATTATTATTACAGTATATGCATGTGATAGGTCCTAAGTGTGTTAATATTAACTGACTCTAACGTATGAATATATATTTACTCGTTCTACGCTGTATGTCAAACGGAACTACAACGCAGTCTTATGAAGCAATCAGTGGTTATGACGTCAGAGCTTGCAACAAGACCTTTAATATTTCGCAAACTAAAAGGCGTAGAGCGATGCGACAAACGCCGTTTATCCAAGGATTACTTTGGTAAACATCCTATAATATAATCGAAATATGGAATTTTATCGCGGACTGCTCCTTTAAGAAAAACTAACTTGTAACACTTTATGTGGGCCACCCTGTATATACATTGGGTAATTATGTGATTCTGTTATAAACCTTTAAGGGTCATAGAGGTAATCAATATGATTTTTCATCTAGCAGCTCGTGGGTTTTATGTATCCCTTATAATAAAATGTTCTAACATGGGAGTAACTTTCAAATTGTTTACTGTCTCTACAGTTCTTTCTTATCCCATAACACATATCCTGTAGTTTTTCTCATGAGCTTGAGTTCTTTTTAAACATTGCTGTTTGAGAGTCTATGCTTCACTACCAGATAAAAGGGTTGGTTTGGCTAACACAATGTAGAATGTTATTCCACTATTTTGTTGGATAATGCAGATTTGAAAGTATTATTTAAGATTCCTTTTACATGTATAAATTTTGATGTTTTTATTACAACTTTTTCATCATGCTAGATATCCATTGCAGTTGATAACACATCGTAAAATACAAGTTAATAATACCTTCAAGTGTCTGGATTGTACTTTACCTTATGATAATGTTGCCCTGATGATTTTTGTAAACATTACAAAGTTCATGCTTATAGGTACAAAGAACCATATTTACAGCACACATTAAGATAGCCATTTGGCATTGAATTCATGGCCAATGCATTGAAATCTCACCTCAGTTTACATGTAGTTGTCTTTCTTGTATGATGTTCGGTTTATTTAGGTTAGCATTACATACATACCGGTACAATTTTAGTTTTTTTAGTTTCTTGTTATCACGGAAAGACTCACATGATAACAATTTGCTGATATGCATTAATTTATGGAAGGGCAAATAAAATGGAAGAAAAGCTGCAACGCTTAATCAGTCATAACTCAAAATATAATTTATGATGCCAACTATGTTTATAATGATTCACCAACATTTGCAAGAACAGGGAGTCTGCACTCAGACTTTAGAAAGATGGCCTTGAGTTCGACGCTAGCGGACTACAATGACTATACATATCAAAGCTTGTAACAACCAAATGGAACACTCAGAAACACCTTGAAAAATTTCACTTTCTTCAAGTCAAAGTTCAGAAATATGGTGACTATAAAATAAAGTCACCATGAAATTTACTTTCCTCAAAGTACTATGAATTGCAAAACGGTGACATTACACGACTAAAAGTCTGCTTTAGTACAAAGTCTGAAGGTCAGTTATAAAAGAAAGGTTGACAAGGCACACTTTGGAACTTTTGCAAGAGTTATTACAATGAGTAGCTACTATTAGTAAGTAAAAGGTGATTACAAGACTAATGGAGATAGTACATTATTTCTAGGTTATAAATACCAGTATATAAATAAAATTGAATTATAATGTAAAATATAGTTATGGTGTGACTGGAATACAGAAATGTGACAGGACAGCATGACTAGAGTATTTATGTTGTTTGACAATATAATAATAATAATAATAATAATAATAATAATAATAATAATAATAATAATAATAATAATGTCAAGCAGTAGTCCTAAAAGAACTGTTACGACCTGAGAAGGTGATTTTCATGGGGCATCCCAGAGAGTGTTTTCTATTTGGACGATATTTTAGTATTGCATTAGGGAACCTGGATGAGTCCATGCCCAAAACATGCTACTTTCAGTTCTGCTGATATCTATAGATGTATAATCTAGAAATGGTGATATATTAAGACTCTGTATTACATCTCCATTTTTCTTTCAGTCCCATTTGGTGTAGTCAGCTGTTTGGAGCATGAATCTCATCTCACAAACTGTTAGTCTGCTTTCGTCCCTTTTCCTGAGAGTCCATGCTTCGCTTCCCATAACAGAGGAGAGAAATATGGGTGGATGACTTATTAAATTTCAAAACTTTCTCCGATATATCTATATTTTCAAGAAAAGATAGTTTATAACATAAGTAATAATGTTGAGCTGTTCTAGGAGTTTACTATTTAGACAAATTTTGTTTGGTATCGGATATTTACCATGAAAGCCCATTATTGTTTTTTTTTCTGTGGATATTTCCATAGGGTAATTCTGAGCTACAAAATTTAAACTGTGTATTGGCCATTGTAAATTCTCTTCAGATGTGGCTAACAATTCTAATTTTAAATTTCTATTAATGGGGATGCTTCCATGTCTTTTCTCCTTGAAATCTTGCTCCATTGCATTCATATAAATATTAAACAGAAGAGTTGAGAGTCCACATCCTTTTATAATACCTGAATTTATTTCTTTCTATTCAGATGTTTTGTCTCCTATTTTAATGGGAATGAGATTTGATTTATATAATTATAATTATGTACATGATCTGTTGTGGGATTTGATCCTTCGCCAATATATCTACTCATCATGATATTACTATGGATGCTTGAATATTGAAGAATTTCAGTATTTAAAATTTCTCAAAGTAATTACCAGTCTTACCTCAATGGAGGGATTGCTTCCTCATTATTTCCGAGTGTATTCTCTTGTGTACCAACCCTGCAAGAAGGGGATCTTTCATCACTAACAGTGAGGAGGTTTTTGCTTCTGTTACATCGAGTATGAACTTCATATTCTATATTCTGAGGAACAATACCCTGTCCAATTTTCAGAATCTGTTATTGTTTCAGGCTAGGGTACCTAACTTTTTCAGCTCATCCTCCCTAAAAAACATGGCTGGCAATCCAGAAGGGTATTACTTACTCGGTTTTCAGAGCTACATCAAATGCATTATATTTTGTTTTTATGTATTTTTAATGCCATGACCATTGAGAGTAAAGCTGTAGACAGTTATGAACTATACTAACAAAGATAAATAGTTAGCAAACATAGAACAAATATATTTAAAATAAAATAGAAACCAAAATAAAATAAACAATATACACTACTAAAAAATGCTTATAGGCTATGAAGGTGCTTGGTGACATGGATGTAGAGCTTCATGCTTTCTTGAACTGACACTAGAATGAGGTGGTATGGTTGGCATCATGCTCCAATCACTTTTCACCGCTTGGAAATTCCAGATTCTCAAATTGTTGGAGGCTGAGTGAACCTCAAGCCGTTCTAGATGTTTTTGGAAACTTAATAATCTCTACAATACCCAGGATTGAATCCAGAATCTTTCAGTCCGTAGTCAATTGCTCTAACACCTGAACTACTCAGCTGCCAAAAACCTTTACATTAAAATACTTAGCAAAACAACTAGTATTACTTCTTTATATGATCATAACTAAGAGTGGTGTAGCACGACTTTCTGACCGCATTCAAAAGGTGATCTTTTTTTTTCAGTCTTCAATTTGTTTTTTTGATAATATTGTTGCTATTATTGTAATAATTGTTGATAATGAGATAATTATGATAATAGAGTAACTTGTTAATATAATTATTTATCTTGTTTTATATAAACCTTTTGATTGGAAGTCAAATCTACTAAATTATATTATCTTCCTCATCAATAAATAAAATATATTAGAATAATCATACAACAACTTGGGAAAATGCAACAAAAAGTATTTCTAAAGTATGTTAGATTTCATATGACAGTGTAAACTTACCTTTTTTAATACTGCAGCTCAATTCTCTTTGTCTTGGTAGCAAAGATGTCGGTGCCATCGAAGAATGTTTTTTGGACATAAATTTATCAAGTTGCCATTCTCAATATTTAGAAGTAATAAAGACGATATTCTTTCCTGGCTCTGTGTAATTCGTTAATAGGTTTTTTCCCTTCAATGTCAAAAATGACCTTTGTTACAGAATTAGTTGCCAGTATTGTCCCATTTAATTTGCATGTTTGTAAATTTCAGGGAACACATCATCTAAATCTTTAGATCGTATATATTCATGAAGCTCACTTATTTATTTTCTTGGAGAATTCCGAGTTTGAATATATAACCACAAATTTACTTCTTATATGAACAAAATTAAAGCACAATCCATATTTTTCTGCTAAACTGCTCACTGCCTTACTTGGGAGTTCAACTTTTCAATCTTGTGAACTTCTTCGGATTAAGTAGATTACAAAAACTTTACTTTGGCTATGTCACTAAATCGGTCAGAAATGTCCGTAATGAAAACATCAATAAACACAAGGAACAATCTCTTACATATATATTTATCTTCACTTTTCATAGGTTCCATTTCACAGAGTAGGTAGTTATATTGTTCCAGACAGCATTCAAAAGATGCTGATTAAAACCAATCTGATCATTCTGTTCAGACTACAATAGAAGTAACTGTACGGTGAGTGGAGGGCAGTGTTGCAACTGCAATGAGAAGTCACAGTTTAGCTATGGCACAATGCATGATTGTTTGAATTTCCGTAAAGTGGGTGACCAGAAACTGACTGAGGAACACAAAATTAGCTGAATGAGTCTGTTCTTGCAACAATAAGCAATACAATAAGCAGGTGAAGGAAGAGATATCGTCGCTTTTCCAGAATACTGTTGCAACACAAAAAAACTTCTTTTGTACATGAGAGCATGTTTTAATTTTCCCACAACTTCATTTGCTTCCCATTAATAGTGATGCAACTGTCACCTAGCGACAAAGGTATAAGTTTGGAGATACAGCATTATTTCACATAAAAATTTATTTTTTTGGACCAATTCACATAAAAATCTCAGTTTTCGCTTTTTTTGAGTTACAACAGTATTCCGGAAAAGTGACGATATGTTTAACATGATTGTTACTGGAGATGAATAATGGGTCAATCTGAATCAAGTATCAATGAAAGATCCCTCTTTAACTTCAACACAGATAATTCCAGTTATACCATCAACACAAAAATTTATGCTCACAGTTTTTTGGAACTCTCAAGGGATGCTATTAGTCCATTTCCAGAAGTGAGGCGAGAATGTAAATAAATGAAATAAGTATAATAATTCTTCAATAACTGTCTTATTAACCTAAGAAATAATACAACAATATTACATTAGTTCATTACACAATCAAACATGACTAGCGCTTTCGCCAATTAATGACATCTTCAGGTCTATTAGCATATAGTAATGCTCTGAGCATAAAGACATAGGTAAATGGTAATATCTTTACCCATTTTAACTATGTTATCTTCATACTTCTATGTTGCACAAATGTTCTTTTAGCCTTCCATTTAATGCATGGATTCTGTATTTTAACATTTATACTCTATATGAAGTTTAATCACTACAATCACTATGCCTTTAAGCGATTATTATTACATTACTTTGTGATTGTACTATATTGTCAGACTCCAAAGCAGCTATTCTATCAATAGTCTCTAAACACACACCTTCATCTCAAACAGCAGAAATAACTAAACTGTTCTCTCAATTAATATCACTCAATAAAAGAATTGTATTCCAATGGATACCATCCATTGTGGAATCCTGGGAAATGAGAACGCGGATGCTTTAGCAAAGAAGGGCAGCACTGCTACTTACAGACCTGTTACTAAATCTACGTATTACTCTGTGAAAAGATTTATTAAATCTACATACTTAGACTTCAACAAACAAAATTTGATAACACAATCCCAAGGGAAAAAATGGAACTCTCTGCATTAAAATCCACAGTTAATTCCCGATTTACCACGAAAATCGTCTGTAGCTGCATTTAGATTGGCAACAGGCCATGATTGTTTGGCCAAACACCTGCATAGAATTGGAATATATGTCCCCTAACTGCCCATTGTGCAACTCAAACCAAGAAATGGATTCGGAACACCTCAAAATCTGTGCTTCAGTGGCTGGCCATGATAATATCTTTGAAAAATATTGGAGTGCAAGAGGTCAAATGACTTTATTGTCAAACGCCTGGCATTAGAAAACAACAACTTTGTGATTGTAGAGTTATTCATGTATTACTGGTTTTAATTATTCTTTTCACATCATGCAATTCATCATATTTTATTATTTTGCCATTTACCTATGTTTTTATGCTCAAAGCATTACTATATGTTAATAGATCTGAAGATGCCATTAATTGGCGAAAGCGCTAGTCATGTTTGATTGTGTAATGACCTAATGTAATAATTGTTGTATTATTTATTAGGTTAATAAGACAGTTATTGAAGGATTATTATACTTATTTCATTTATATGCTAACTTGTCGGACCAATATTCCTCTTAAAAAGAAAATGTAAATGCTAAATTGTACTGTGAAAATCTGTTACTGTTATGCTCCACCACGACAATGCCATACTTCATACAGCTCAATTCTCAGCAGAGATTTGCAGGAATAAGCCAAGAACTTCTTTAACATCCGTCTCACAGCCTTAAGTTAATCCCACTATTTTTACCTGTTTGGTTTGCTAAGAGCTCACCTTCTTCTTCTTCTTCTTCTTCTTCTTCTTCTTCTTCATCTGATTTAAGGGGGTATATTTCAACTGTAACACTTAGACACAAATGGCTCATTGTGCACCCCATGAGCTGGAAACCAACTCAGAAGACCGCAATGCGACACCAGCCTTGCAATGCTACTGAGGAATAGGAACTCACCTTGTTCTCACTTCTGCTAAGGTTGAATGTAGCTGAGACAGCAGACCACAGACTTGCATGCTGCAAGTTTCAAGGCACTAACAAAGTAATGGGATAAGTGTTCCAATCTTGGTAGAGTGAGAAATAAAGGAAAGTGTAAGTGTAATAATAAATGTTCAAGTTCACATCTCAATTAATACTGCTTTTAATAACAGTCTGTGATCTATTTACCGACTTACCTTATAATTATATTCTATATAATATTTCAACAAAAATTTATATAATATTTCAAATTTCATCAACAAGTTATATACAGTGCATCTTCACCATCATGCTCGCAATGAATGACCAGCTGCATGCCTGGTGGGAGGTCGTGCATCTGCCACTGAGATGGCAAGCGCTCTCATGCAACTTAACTCGTTAAAACTTACAATGAAACTTCATACACAATATCTGGTTCTCTGATGATCAATATCTGTCATTCTGTGATGCTGCGTGGCCATGCACATGAAATCAAGCCTCGTCATAAAAAAAATTTGATCAGGAATCAAGTTCTTCATTATTTACTTTTTCTTATATTACTGGTTGTTTTGTATGGTTGTGAAACTTGGACTCTCACTTTGAGAGAGGACCAGAGATTAAGGGTGTTTGAGAATAAGGTTCTTACGAAAATATATGGGGCTAAGAGGGATGAAGTTACAGGAGAATGGAGAAAGTTACACAATGCAGAATTGCACACATTGTATTCTTCACCTGACATAATTAGGAACATTAAATCCAGACGTTTGAGATGGGCAGGGCATGTAGCATGTATGGGCGAATCAAGAAACGCATATAGAGTGTTAGTTGGGACGCAGGAGACAAGAAGACTTTTGGAAAGGCCGAGATATAGATGGGAGGATAAAATTAAAATGGATTTGAGGGAGGTGGGGTATAATCGTAGAGACTGGATTAATCTTGCACAGGACAGGGATCGATGGCAGGCTTATGTGAGAGGGGCAATGAATCTCTGGGTTCTTAAAAGTCATAAGTAACTAATTACAAAAATTAACCCTGCAATTGTAATCTTGGGGCTGTAATTCATGACATGATGGAATTCTGTATGGTTTTAGTGTCAATAATTTTGTTGCCTCTCCTGCAGCTTTAGAAATCTCTGTCTGCTTTGCTAAATGTCTCAGAGACTTGCGTGGGCTTCACTCTAATGCCGCACCAATTTCATCAAGTTCTTCCTCCGTAAGAATACAGCACTTTTGTCGTCTTTTTCTGTCATTTATAGAATCTGTTTCATTGAATCTATCAAATAATCTTAATATTATTGTTTATCTAGAGGGTTCTGGCCTATCAGGAAATTTACGTCTGAATTTTCGCCTCGTTGAAGCACACGATTTTCTATTCTTTATGTGTACATGTTGTATATGTAAATATGTTCCCTTAATGAATATCTGTTTACCATGACGAAACTCCATCTCAGCTAAATGAATACTGTCAGAGGCCAAGTTATAGATAAACTGTTTTATTTATAGACGTCGTAGTGTTGATATGAATGGGAATGGTCTTGACTAGCTGCGTCAGCATACATGTTGTCTTAGCAGCAGAAGTGCGGCCTCCCACTGGGCACACGGCCTGCCAATAATCGCAGACATGATGGCGAAGACGCAATGTATTATTCTCGATGATTATGTAACATTTATAAACATACCTTTAATTATGCTAAAAATACATGAATAATACTTTTGTTTAATTCAGACATAATCTTATTTTATAGTTTTCTTCACAGTAGTGCTTTAATTTCCACATTTTATGTTTTCAACATAGTGAAAACTCTGTAGCATATCTACTGAGTACATTTAATTTCAACACTAAATGTAGATGAAACTTAAAATGACACAATAGAGGGTACTTCTTTATAAATACACGAACTATACAGCACATGGACTGCAGTCATGATAGACAGCCTAAACAGCCTGTTGAGTATACAGGATTACTCACATTTGGGATGGAAGTAGTGCTTCATCCATACCAACTAATTATTTGACAATAAAAATTACCATATCAAGAAAGATATAGCAGAAATGCTGGGCCATTATTTTATACACACTTTCTGGGAACATTAAATTCATCATTACTTACAGAGTGGCCTTATCGAACTTCCCTAATTTTGATTGCTTATGGAAGGATGATCAAAGGCACAAGAAAAATTTCTTTTATAATTTTATTGAGAAGTTAAACTCAAATACTTTCGTCGCTGGTGTGGAAGGCACTGATATACACTGCATTTTCAGTTCGTTATTTAACGACAGTGTATTAGTCCCATAACACACTTGAAGAGTTTTCGCTAGCAAGAAATGTGTTGCGAGAAAGAGGCGAAGAGCCCTCCTCCACACACTTGGTGAGTTCTCGCTATCACAGATCACACCTCGCTATGATCATCTATGCACTGCCTTCATGCAGAAAGCATTTTTCTGAATATAGTAATGACTCATTGGGGGAAATATTATAGGTTATGTATTTACGTATATTGTCGTACTTAAATATATAACCTGTAAGTATATTGTCGTACTTTACAAATTACGTACGAACGCTATGTTGAATCTGAGTATTCAGATGATGAGGAGATGGAGTTACATGAACATATTTTGTTAATGAAAAGAAAAAGTAGGCCTAAAATTAAAGCCAGAAATGTCTGAAAATCACAGGGCGAGTTTTGGACACTGGTTTCGATTTGAATGATGATACGTTTAGGCATTATTTCAGGTTGAATGGACCACAGTTTTTTGTCATTCATGATATGATAGAGGATTCTTTGCTATGTTCTGATTAAAATTATGTAAACTGTTAAGACATATAGATACATTATTTCAAATGTTTAATTAATACTATTACATCTCATCAAAATAAAATATAGCCCTATTTATTTTCAGATAATCTGATATTTGTTTCCAGATTTCTTATTTAAGTTTCGTGTTTTTATAGTTTTCATCCCATGTATCATATAAATAGGCCTACGGGTGACATCGTACAAGTTCGATAAGTTTCTGGCTGCAATTATCAGCCATCTTTCCTCATTTTCAAATAAAAACAATACAATTCATCGCCACCTGTGATATCTTTTTCTACATTCAATCATCATAAAGAGTATAAATGTCAAACATCTTTGATAAATGTGTCGAGAAAATTTGCTGAGCTACCGATTCCAGCGAGAAACTCACGCGAGGTTTTTGCCTCGAATGAGAATCTCTTCCAGTGTGTGGACATCCATTTGAATCCATGTTATCAATTTTTTAATTTTCACGCAACACATTTCTCGCTGGCGAAAACTCTGCAAGTGTGTTACAGGCCTTAACTACCACGATATTTAGTACTGATGCAAATGGTGATAGCAAGATGGTATTTGGAGAGATGAAGACGAGAATTCATCAAGTAATTACATGACATTCACTTTAAAGTTAGGGAAAACCTCGGAAGAAACTCAACCAGGTAATTAGCCCAAGCAAAAATTGAACCCCAAGTACAATTCAAGATCAGAAGGCACATGTGCCTACCACCCAAGCTATGACAGAGGTGATGCACAATGTTCAATCTTCAGTTCAAATCCTGGAAGAATGCATGTCGGTAAAAATAAACAATGTTTTCGAATATGAAGTTTTGTAGCACAAGTTCCATCCCAAAAAGGTAATTATGTAATCACTGTTGTTGATCAATACAACTGGACAGAGTTGACTGAATTAACAACAGTGCTTATATTAAGAAGTGATTCCACTCCTATGAATCTTCAGTTGCAGTATCAGAAAATGACGTGAGTTATAATTTATGTACAATTTAAATAAATTCAGTATCCTTAATGAATTTGATACACACAATACGAAAATGCACATATATAAGAAATTTTTGGTTGTTTATATTTTCACACAACGATAAAAAAAAGTCAGTTTAAGTAAAGCGATTTTAATTAAGTAAGAAATATGACCGTCTATTATCACAACAATATTCTTTGAGGTCACAGACAGCCATTCAGCAAACTGATACATACCAACTCCAATAAAGTACTATACTATACTAAAACCTTAGATTACGAGTAACTTGGTTTGCGAGTGTTTCGCAAAACAAGTGAACAATGAGGAAACATTTTTGTTTGATAAATGAGCGATGTCTTGTAATACGAGCAGCATGATTTGTATGCATAGGTGGAGTTATGGGGGGGGGGGAGGAAGTGCCCCCCCCCCCAAACTTGTCCGAACTTTTTTCGTCTATTAATGTTAGAAAGTATTGAATTCAAAAGATTTTTCTTGCTTTTGTTTATGATTAAGTTTCTGTCCTTAAATTGACGAATTCATGTCTTCAGATCATGTGTCTGGACTATAATATATAGTTTAAATTTCTAAATGTATAAGAATTTCTATACCTCATTTGAGGAACGGAAGCACTATAATGTTTCTTTTGTAACAGCCTGTACTAATGTGTTAGAAGTCTGCAAGTGTTCAGGCCGCCACTTGGAGAAATATGAATAACATACTGCACAACAATGCAGAAAAAAGAAAAGTGATCGCGGTATAATGTGTAAACTTAGAGACGAAATTAAATAAAATAATTAGAGTTTATATTTCACGTATATTTTTTAGTTCGTTATTTAACGACGCTGTATCAACTGCTAGGTTATTTAGCGTCGATGAGATCGGTGATAGTGAGATAATATTTGGCATGATGAGGCCGAGGATTCGCCATAGATTACCTGGTATTCACCTTATGGTTGGGGAAAACCTCGGAAAAAACCCAACCAGGTAATCAACCCAAGCAGGGATTGAACCTGCGCCCGAGCGCAACTTCAGGCAGGCTCGCAAAATGCCTTAACCAACTGAGCCACACTGGTGGCTTTCATCCTAGATCATATATGTAACAGATAACTCATCGCTATGTTAAAATCGGCAGCACTTTGAAGAGAACAACCGCCAGGATCGCCACCCATCTGCCATAAACGAACACGAGATGGCAGTACAGTTGCTAATGCAATTCAAATGGGAATTATGACGTGACTCCTTATGTAACAACTAGATGGCAGCGTAGTAAACCTGACAACAGTTGTTAACGTCAAAGCCTATAAGGCTGTGTATATATGATCTAGGATTTCATATATCTTCAGGAAGGTAAGCTTCTTATAAAAAGTTTCTGTTAGCACTGACGGTACCACATTCAAGCTATAATGGGGGGAGGAGGTAAATGATGTCCCCCATAACCCCGTTATATGGGGATGCTATGGTTTTGCTTTGCCCCCACAAGGAAACGGTTCTCTCTCTGCCTACGTTTGTATGTAACTTGCTTCACATGCCGTGCGTCATGTGATCGATCAACAATGCTTTGAGATGACTGAAGGAACAAAACTTACACTTCGAAAATTTTGGAAAAAATCATTTCCATATTGTGAACTGCCTCAAGATTATCGACAGTACCTGGCACAGGGTCACCAAGAGAACCCTCAATTCTGCTTTGAGAAAACTGTGGCCTGAATGTGTTCTTGAAGGTTACTCACAGGAGCCACCAGTTGTGGAAGAAATCGTTACACTGGGGACGACCTTGGTACTGGACGTGAATACGGATGGTGGAAGAACATAACCAAGAGCTGACCACCAACGAGCCAATGGATGCATTGCGAGCAACAGCAAGAGGCAATGGATGGGATCTAGGCTGAGGAAGAAGAGGAGAAAAGAGCAGACGAATTCCTCGTTTCAAATGAGATTAAAGATGTATGGAAAAAGTGGGAAGGAGTACAAAATTTTGTTCAAATTCACCACCCTGATAAGGTTGTAGCAGTGCATGCGATAAATCTGTTTAATGATAACATAATGTCACATTTCCATAAAATCCACAAAACGAGGTAATAGCAGGTGTTGTTGGATAGGTTCTTAGTCACAGCAAAAGATTCCAGTCAGTCAAAGAATCAGAATTGATTCTGTTAATGATAGTGAAAATATTTTCTTTAAATGTTCAAAAAGTTTACTAAGCAGTAAAACAGGTGAGACACACTCAAAAACAAAATACAGTAAAGTACTTTGTGTTGCACTATTGTATTGAATTTTACCTAAATTTTACTGTATTTTATATGAATAAAAGTTTTTGAAACGAATTAATCTGAGTTTGCATTGTTTTTTATGGAGAAATTCGCTTTAATATGCGAGTGTTATGGATTAAGAGCACGTTTTGGAAACGAATTATGCTCGTAATCTAAGGTTTTACTGTACATATTTATGTTCTTTTCGGAAAAAAGAATCTTTGTTTCTCAGCTTTAGGTACTCTTCAACTTTCAACGTTACTGTTATTGTACCAGACTATTAAATAAAAGTTTTTCCAAATATTTTTACAGTGACGAAACACCTACATCCCCTCTGTTCAGCCAGTGATATTCCTAATATTTTGAAGTGTTGTGTTTCTAATACAGTATTTCAGAGCAATAAAGGAAATACAATGCAAGCCAAAGTTATTTCATCCCTTCAAATTAATCTTTGTGATTTATTATTTTTGTAGGACTAAACTTCTTGAAAGATGAAATGCTAAATCATAAGAGGTTCCACAAGACTAAGATGGCCAATTACCAAAACACAAAGATCACGATAAGATCTGTGGATAATATTTTGCTCACCTCTCTTTTTCTGATATGAACTCAAAGCTTGGATCGCTCACGCCAGTAAACCACATCTTGCCACCAAGATGGTCTCTCGAACACTTGTGGGCTCTGGAATAAGAAGGCTTGAAGGTTTTCATACACCTTGCCGTCAGACTTTCCAAGTACAGAGTTAAGGGCAAAGTCCGGAGGCGCAATAACATCTACCAGAGCAATAGCATCAGGTTTCAGCTTTGTGAAGAGGTCTAAAATTCCTTCTCGAATCAGCTGTGCTGGCTCAAGTCCACTTATGTAAGATCCTGAAATGAACAATATCAACAAATCTGTATTGTATGAATAACAATAAAATTTATTTGTAATAAAGAGCTTGGAAAACAAATGTGTGACACTAATGACTTTGATTAAATTACACTTCATTGTATAAAAGGTTGTTTCAAATAACATTGGGTTAATTCTTCATTTTTCTTAAACCTGTATGTTATATTCCGACTGCTAAAAGAACTCCTTTGTCAACTCTTGTAAAACAAGGTACGAAATGTTGTAAAATTTGACATGTCAATCATTTAGGGGATATTGTTCACATTACTGTGACAATCCTTCAGTGCAGATGTATTTTTAGCCCTGACATTTCCTGTATAGATGCACTAAGGTCCCAGATCAGCTCAGTAGAAGAATATGTCACATGTTAAAACTTGTGTTTGTCTTATGAGCAATGAAACGTAACATATGCACTGCAGCACAGAGTTCCAATGCATAGCTCAAATATTTTTCATATCAAAGTACTCAATTTTTTGAGTTGGTGTAAAAAAGTGAGAAACAAGGGCAGAACTCGCCAGTATTATGCAGAAGCTAAACCATCAACAACAAACTCGAGTAAAGAAGTAAGACTTCTTAAGTATAACTGTCCTTGACGCCTACTGTACTTCAACATGCTTCATTTGTGCAATGCTCACCCCAGCTCTATTAACAATTTTCCTAATCTGCATTGATGGAGTGCTAGTTCTAAAAATACATCTGTAATATTTTATTTCTATGACACAAAGCATGGTTTTCGGCAAGAGGGCTATAATAGGAGAGAAGGGTTCAATCCAATCTTTTCCCTGTTAATCGCTTTTAACCTTAAGCAGCCCCCACTGAGAGCACTAACATCGTTTCTTACCAACATTTTATCACTGAATTTAGACTACTGGAAATGGAGAATTAACATGCGAGCTCTTGATTTAAGTTGTTAGCCCTGGAAATTCATTTTAAAGAAGACATTTTGAATTTTTAATCTTCAGTTACAGAATTCTTGTTTATGTCTGTTACATTGCAAAATGTTTCTTCAAAATACCAGGAGGTAGTAAAAGGTGAGTTTTCATTTACAAAACATAGCAATGTTATCACATTAAACCAATTTGATATATGATAGCTTCTCCTAGCTACGTGCATCATTATAAATCATATGTTACCGAAAACAGCAAACAGTTCATTTCAATCAAGATCTTTGTATGTTTATGTACAAAATAAAATATTGTTACTAAATAAATCTGATGCATTCTAACACAATACATTTGGTTGGTCATGTCTAAATAATTTCAATTTTCATAGCCCATTTCCTATCTCTACTTTCTGGGATATCACATTCTGAAAACGCTGATGGTATTGGCTCAATTTTTTTTCTTTTACAAAAAAGGATGGGAAAAAAATAAAAACTGTAATATGGATGGTTGCATTTCAAACACTGATTTAAATATAAATATAAGGGGGAGGTGCTGAGAAGTCGTTTGAAATCCCCGCCATTTGTTATGCATGTGGCGCTACACTCGTGGCTGTGAGAAGCATCTTGTCAGATTACACTTAATCAGGCTTATGAGCCCCTATCTGCTATTACAGCCCTCTAGGTTTTCAGTCATCTCACTGGGTAGGCAAAGCAGGCCTATCTTGTACCGTTTTTCTTTTTACCCGTGCAAGCAGATTGTAATATCTTCGAAATTAGGGCATTAGATTTGACCTTTATGACATAAAATATTATGTGTCGCAGGCCTGTGTAATCCAGAAGTAATTCAAAGATGATAATATGCAGAATGCTGAACACACCTATTCATCATGTTAGAATGGTTACAATCCTTGTTTTGAGTTCGCATCTTTTGAACTTCATCCTAATCACTATATCATGTGATACTAAATGAAACTTGTTTCATGAGAGAATTTTTTAGCATAACAATATTAAAAGGGAATCCACTTCTTTTGCAAGAGAAATATGACTTAAGGAAATTACTTTCTTGATTAATATTTTTATATTACCTTGATAAAGAGTAGCAAGGTGTTTCTCTAGACTCCAAGCACCATACAGAGAACACAAGTTTGTAAGTACAGCTTTAACTTTTGGATCAATTCCATCAGCTGTTGCACACAGCCAAAATCTCTGAAGTATGAAATGCTGAAAAGAAAGAGAAAAATAAATAGTACTTGGATGACAAGTTGAGAATCCACTGTCATTTCTTTATTAACCGATTATTCATTAAAATATTATTTTAATTCGACCAATTACGAATTTTATTTTACATATATGTGAAAGTACTGTACCAGAGGCCACTTTTTGTTTTTCATTTTTTTGTGATCACTTTATAAATTTGATTTTTCCTGCGAAACTCATATACAGAAAATTGATCACTTGATTTATGTTCCTCAATTGTTGTTTCTTCCTAAGATTAATGTAAACTGTAGACCTATATATTTATAATATACTTGGGAATATGCATTGTCGTATCAAGAGACAGTGGGGAACACAACCAAAAATGTAATCAAGATGTACAAAAATTAAGAGTGAACACATTATATTTATTTCAGTGAAATGCAATTTTAAATCTCCATAAACAATTACAAATAAATTCATTTTTTAAGCATGAAAAGAGAAAAAGTACAACGGTTTACTATAACCGAAGGAGTTGGTTTACTCAGCACAAGTAAAGACTGCACTGATATACAATGGGAAATTATCATACTAAGCTTGAATCATTTTATCAGCTGGTCACTATGGACAAAGACACTCCTATTACACCTTGTGCACATTAATGCGAGCAGGCCTAGGATTTGATATAGAAAAACTTAATTAAAAAATCCGTGTGCGCAGTATTAGGGGAGGTTGTGACATGAACTCATTAATAGTTTCCTTCCAAGTACAGTGAACTTGCCAATTATTCGATTGAAGACTTTTCATGTAAGAGCTACTACAATAACAAATCGTTTGACATAATTTTAAGTAAATCATTTCTTTGTGTTTTTTAAATAAAATCCTCAAAATACCCCTCATTTCTCGTGAAAAACAACAACTGAATAGACTACAGTGTACTATAATGGACTTTATGTTGTCAGCAAACAGCTGGATACATTAAGAAGATTGAATGACTAAATAAAATCCTACCAATTTATTTTTAAAGATAATTATATTTAATGAACATTATTACTAGATGAAGTGACTTGTAAATGACAATGATGTGCTCAAATGAATCTTTTCCATAGTTCAGAAGAAATTGCTGTACATAGACAATGACAAAAAGACAGATAGCCAGACACGTAGCAAGCCAAGTGTCATCTTTTTTGTATGTGGGTCATGGATGTAAAGAAGTCTATGTCCGTGAAAATATTGAAATACCTTTATTACAATATGTTTTCTCTTATATTTTGTTTAATGATAAGATATGGTTAAGGGAAAATAACGTAAATTATATAACAATAAAATACTGAATATAAGTGAAGACGCATCACTCACCTCAATGAACGCCAGTGACAAGGGCTTAGCATAGAACATCTGTGAGTCGTTCTTAGCTGTAAATGCATCCTTGCCTCGCTGTAGCAGAGACTGCACTTTGTTTGCAGTGGCTTGTAGCAGCCAGCAGACCAACCACTGATAGGCAGACAACAGCACTACAAACATAACACAATGCCAAGTTTCTTCAGCAACATATAGCTAAACATGTCATTGATCTAAAGCTAACTACAATCATAGTGTTAAACAAGAACTTTGTCTATCACCTGTTTTATTCATTTTATGTATTAAGGAGACTAGTACATGTCCAAGTTAAATCTGCGTCCGGAAAGAATGTGAAGCACCGTTCCCTCTCCCTCTGGCCTTTGTGACCTATGAGTAAATACTGAGCTGATAAAGAGGTGTTAATTGTTCATGCCAGCCAGTTGTATGAGATAGTGGTGAATACATGTGTATAGGAGGTGCTGAAAGTGTTGTACGCGTATAAATACTGTGAAAGTGTTGATATTATGCACCATATTTCTTACACATATTATATATATATATATATATATATATATTTATTACCTCACTCATTGCATTATCTCTTGTAACATGACCTCACTCGCAGACGAAACAGTAGGTTATATACTAACAACTAGAGCAATTAGAGCTACTAGCGCTTGTCTCTTGCATTCAAGGTATGCAAATTTAACTTGGGGCATAATACACACATATATATATAGTAAAGTATGTATTTTTATTATTTTTTCAATTGTCAAAATAATCCTGTTCCAGTAAATTTTCTACAATTCTCTAATTAATACTGGGTTTTCCCCAATTAGTGTATATAAGTAGAACAACGAAGAATAAAATTAAATTTTACATACAATCTACAATCAGTATTTTTCGAACTCAATCATATCAATGATAATCATCTGGCTTCTGCTCAAACAAAGGAATGTAAACTATGTTTTCGTCTCTCCCTAAATACCTTCACTAATTAGTTGGTTCTGTTAATTTGTTAATGACTGAGATTCACTAATAACATAAGGACAAAGCCTAGAGCTGTCTAAAATGCTAAACAGAGGAAAAACAAATTATTACCAGCCTCCATTCGTTATTTTCTCATATATCAATCTTAAAATTTACAGTTATTTTCCTAACTAAAATAAGATCTGGCTTCTGTCTATCCAATTCTCAATTTTAATTTTTATCTCATATGATAACCAAGAAAAATTAATTGTTGAAAGAGTTCGAAATCCATTTCTAGCCATTTTTCTTAAAAAAAAAAAAACAGCTGGCCTCACATCCACATGGCTCTGCAGTGGTGAATGGTCATCCAACCAGAATAGGGGTAACATGTGGTCAGCACAATGATTCTTCCTCCCTCTTCCTTTATAGCTGGTTTTTGAAACCAGATTTCACAACCTATTGTAGCCCCCTAAATTCATTACAATGCTGAGTAGGCACCAGTTCCATACACTGGTCGGAATTTCATAAGAAAATTACCTCCCCATGTGCATTTCTAATGCGAGTCAAGGCATAATGCCTTAAACCACGATTGGCTGAGGACGAAACATATGTACACAACATAAATTCATACAGAACCTATTAAATGGAAAAACAAGCACTTCATTTCTAATGCTTACGACATACAAACACATTAACAGTAACGATACTGTTAACTGAAGACACAAAGCAATTTTATTTACAAATGGCTGCACTTTAGATTTATCTGCCATCTTCACACAACAGTGAAGAATATCTATGACATGCAGTGGCGGTTCCTCTACATGAGCACAGGAGCACGTGAACACCTTAAAAACGAACAATAATCATACGTATTACTGTATTAATATTATTACCAGTACATCTATTACTTTCCAATGCGCAATGACGTTCCTACATTTTTCGTCTCGAGAGAATGTCCCGTTCGTGTGTCGTGTGTCTTTAAATCTCCATTGGGCTGATTGACAGCAGCTCGCACAATTTTTCTCTAGCAGGGTGGAATAGCCTGAGGCTAGAATATTTTCTGGCTTGTTACAATGGTTACAATAGCTCTGGCTCGCACAAGTCTGAACGTGCTAGTGACAGAGAAAGAGAGATGCTCCATCTCTCTTGGGTCTGGCATCCTGTTCCTTTCTCCCTCTTTCCTCGTTTTCTCTCTTTACTTTTTCTTTTCAAAATACAATTATGCGCAGGGGCTGATTCTGTTGCGTTTTGTTCAGCAAAGTAAGGAAAATACAAGTTGCATTGGTGCGTATTGAGAGTTGAAACAGTAATATTTCAAGTTTGGAAATGGACGTGTGTGAAATTGTGTGTGTGTTAAATTAAAAGAGGATTAAAACATTCCTCCGTAACACCATGACAGAAGACCGATTAAGTACATTGGCTATGTTGGCAGTGGAAAAAATACTTGTTAACAAGATTAGAGACTTCAATAATAAAGTTATTGATAAGTCTGCATCTTTCAAAACTAGGTGCATGGAGTTTTTCTACAAATAAATCCAGATCTTCAACACCATCTACAACAGCAGTGAAGATGAGTCCTATGAATTAATTTTACTCTACTTTTGCTTAATGGCTTTAATTTTGGTTTCATATGCGTAGATTTGGTGCATGAATATTAGAACTGGTTTATCTCTGACGTGTGATTCATCTATACGAGAATATATCAGTGTGTTCATTACTCATAGTTTTTTGTGAACACCCATTCAAGAAAGGCACGAGCCGCCACTGATGACACGTTTCTAAGATATAGTCACCTTATGAAAGTATAAAAAAGTGACGAAGACAGGCAACTGAACAGTACTGAAAAACACGAGTAAGAATGTGATAATGCTACGCACTGAGATGACAAAATCATTGCTTCTGTATACTTTCATGAAGCCCTTCTATGGTATTCTACACAATTATCTCCCTGGCCAACAAAAATAAATATTAGCACCGGAGGTTGACTTATGTATTTTGCAGACAGCAACTTTCTCAAATTTGTATTTAACTGTTGCTGCTGAAATAAAGGTAGACTACACATATCACGAGAAATGTTCACAGTTAAGCATTATGAGAAAAAATACGAGGCCTAGGGGTTCATTTCACTTTCCTTCCTCCTCTTTCTACTTTTCTGTTCCTAGTGCTGACCTGCTACGGCACTAAAATCGTCCTCCAGTGGCTTAAGGAGGGAAAGCTGGTGATCAACAGGATCTCCCAGCTAGGTCCAATGGACCCGTCAACCAACAGCAGGTGTGGTCCTCCAGACAATCTGGGGGTTGTGTGAATGAAGTAGCCACCAAGACGTTAAAATATGGTGTTCACTTAAATCGGCTACAACTTGCCATTTTCACATATTGGAGTGCAAGAGGCCAAATGACTTTACTTTCAAACGCCTGGCATTAGAAAACAACAACAACAGTAGTAGTATAACAATATAATGTCTAACTCTTAATATTTTTATATGTGAATATACAATGTTAAGTACAAATATGTGTACCTTCAGGGTTGACAGCTTCTTCTATGGTCTGAGCACTAAATCTGGTCCTTAAGATTTTATCAGCGTCACTGAGGTAATTAGCAGAGCCCAAGGGAGTGCTGATTCTTGTTCCTTCCTTGACTCTGTTGTTCCATTGCGTCAGCAACCAGTTGCTTGTCTGCTGTAGTAGCACATTATTCTCCCCTTCATATGTGCAATTAGCATCATTGTTATTACGTAGATCTCCGAGGCCAGATGCTATATGTAACAAACATACAAACATCTTGACATTTGAACATGAAAACTTATGATTTAAAAATTATTTTTCATTCTATTATTTCAAAATGCATTCCAAGATGATAGACTGCATTATACCTTTGAGGTAACCATGTCCACCACAGGCCTCACGACACTCCTGTATGCCATCTCTTGCAATCCAGCCAGCTATTGGTTTTCCCGCAGAAGAAACAACATGAATTTCCATGCCCAGATCCGCCTATAAAAAAGTGTATTAAAATAAAACAAAATTCATGGAAGATATTACAAAATTATTCAGCAAAGATATTCAATTCAACGTTGGAACTAGAATCCTGTGTGGCTTAGTGGATAAAGTATCAGCACGTAGAGCTGAAAACCCGGGTTCGAGTCCCGGTGCCAGAGAGAAATTTTCTCTGTTCTACCCATCCTTCATCTTAAAAAAAAAGAGCCAAAAATGTACTGTATTAAATAAAAAATTACATAAAATAGGAATAATAAATTCAATATCGAAGATATGTCATTAAAATCATTTTATGCTCGACCATACCGAAATGTAGTACCTAATTATACACCTGGTAGCAGTCCTTTAATGCATGTCATTGAAGTACAGGTGTTCAGCCAATACAACTCAGCTTACAGGTGTTCAGCCAATGACAAGTCAGCTTTGTACCATTATAAAACCGCAAGTATCGATTATTCTCGGATATGCAATCGAAAGAGAATTAGCGAAAAGTCACGGAGGCTGGAAATCCAATACTGTCGCAGAAGGTTATGTTATGTTACTATAATAATTAGCGTTAATTGTAAATAATATTCAAATAAATTCAATTTGTCATCTCGTTTTTCAATGTCGAATTCAATAATCAAGCTTATATCAAGTTTAACGGGATTACATCAAGGTCAATGACATTATTGTTCTTCGGAAAAAATCAATACTTTCGCGTCTGCGCACATCTCACAATTCACGACCTAGAACAAGGTCACTTCCGATCTTGTCAGATACAAATAAAATGTATACATCTGAATAATTTCAAGTTAGAAATATGGTCGAGCATAAAAAGTCGTATGAAACTCGCCTGTAATGGTAAATAAGAAGCTCGTATGAAAATTATGAAACTCGCTTGCGCTCGTTTCATAAACATCCGTATTCGCTTCTTAATTAGTAATTACTATCATTATAGGCTCGTTGCATAATGTACTATTATGATGCTGAAATCGTTTATTACATTGAAAATAGTGACAAGGGGGGAAAAAAGATAAAAATAGTACTGTACTTACCATTTCAGCACTTTTTTCTCCCATCGTAGTTCTTAGTATAAATTCACCTTGAATCTTGTAAATGTAGTTCGTAAAATTTTTTAGTGCGAATGTCGCTGCAAGATGAGGAAGCAGTCTGCCTTGCTGAAAGAACAAATACATCACTGTAGTAAAGTTACTCAGACTGAATGAAAATAAGGAATAAACCAATTCAAATTTATCTATACCTGAAGTTGATACTCAAGAACAGGTAGTTCTTCACCGTTATCTGGACCAAACTGCTTCCTAATAGCAGAATAACGTAGAGCAATGGTTACAGCTTTCAGCAGGTATGCCAAGCAGATGCCCATAATGGATACACGGCCGTTAGACAAAGCTCCAAAAGCAGCACCTATAAAGCATATTAATGCCTCCTGTTACATCTCAGTAGTAAAAATAGGTGGTTATTTACTTGGTGGCTCCCATTTTCGGTAACTTGAAATGTTATCATTAAGAAGGCTATTGACGAAAGTGGTTTTTATTTTACATTTAAAATATGACTTTAGTTATAACATCAATAATAAAATGGCGAAGAATGTATTTGAAAAGCATGAAAACCAACTAACTGCGGTATTTTGAGTGGTACAGATGGAAATTAAGTTTCTAATAGAACAAACATAAGAAAAATGTGGATTTTCGGTAACCAAATATAGTAGAACAAAACTAACTTCGACTAATTGGGAGGAAAATCCAGTATGAATTAGAGAAAGTGCGAATTGTAGAGAATTTACTGAAACAGGATTATTTTGACAATTGAAAAAATAATGATATTGTATAGTTGTTAAATTACTGACTTAGTGCCTAATCATTCCACTTTAGAAACATATGGAACACAAAACATGTGTTTCAATGGAAGGTAGCAGAAAGTGGCGCATCAAATCGAACTAAACCGAATCAAATCAAATAGAATTCATGAGCTAGAATATTTACTTCCCTGCCAGAACAGGACTTCTTGTTTAGGGTATGATCGTATGTTCTCGTGAAGCTTTCGTGCAAAAACAAATCAATAGTGTACATTTCTGCTTCCTAAGGTAATTTACTGTACCTGACAAGATATTGCAACGAAAATACACACTGAAACTGTTTCTTGAAACAAAACACACACTTCATAATAGATTGATAAAAACTAACGAGTTACAGTAAAACAGCAGATTGTGGGGTTGAGAAGCGGAGGACTGCCTATGACGTCACTTACCATGCAGCGCAGAACTGTGCGCATTGAAAGACAACCTGCACATATGAGCCTTGAGTCTACACTACATCCATGATGAGATGAGATGATAATGGATATTTGTTGGGATGCCACAGGGAAACTAGAGCTCCCGGAGAAAACCCCTATGTTACCTGGACCACAGGCTTACCCAACACAAGTTATACACCAGGGATTGAACCCGAGTCCACAGGATTATTAGTGGTTATTTGAAAATGTGATTATCTTCATTCTAATAGGTTATAGTCCTATATGAACCGTTACAACCCACAAAAGTTCGTGACCCATCTCTTCACAGGACGTCTTGTGTTCTATTGCCTCGAGGTTTGTACTTCAAGATCGCTCTAGGAATACATGTTCTGGACATTCGGTGGATATGGTGGTACCAGTTTTCTTGATAGCAATGAATATATTCTACAGAGTGTACCAGCAATAAGTAACGGATTATTTTGTCGGCTGCTAGGCAGCGGTGGTGGTTGAGCAACTGCTGGGCAGCCAGCTCTCCCTCTCTCGGTGTTCAATACCTGACGTAACTAGTCAGTCTGAGATTAGAATACGTAGAGAGGAGTCATGTTATGTTGTGTGTTCATTTAAATACCACATATAGATTGCATAATGATGAGATATTCTCTGCTTGAACGTACGTACCCTATGAAAACTTATTATAAAAAAAAAAAAAAAAAGTGTGTGGCAAATAAGGCGAAAATTTAGAAATCATTTACCAGGCCGCCCAGTTTCGACCAGGAGGGTAATAAAACAATTAGTGAAAAAGTTTATTGAAACAGGTTGTGTAATTGACAGAAAAAACAACCACAATCTCATATGCTTACAGAAGAAAAAATTGACGAAGTTGGAGCTGCTTTGAAATGTACACCTGAAAAGTCTCTGAGACATGTAGCACAGAAGTTCAGAATCTCAAAAACATCTGCCCATTGTGCAATAAAAAAATTACAATTAAAGCCCTCTTCACACAACTGAACAACTTAAAGCTAACATTCATGGCACAGTTAGACAAATCAGTGCAGTAGAGCTCATGAATGTGAATGATAGGTTTTTACAGTGATGTGAACTCTGTATAGCACAAAATTATCAACATTTGCAGCAGCTACTGTCATGAGGATGAGTACAAAATTCTGTAATTAATGTAACATTCTTTGGTCGGCGGGAAAAAGCACATAAGTCAGAAAAGTCGATTTTTCTCTTGTACCTAATCACATAAGTCTAGTATTTTATCTAATTAAAAAAAAATTCTTGCATTTTAAATTGAAAACGGTCTTACTTTAACCAACATATGAATTTCATTATTATACTTATATTCAGTTAAGAGTAAATTAAAAAGAAATTCTCTCCTGAAAAATTAATTTTTTTTGTCTTATATGCCTTTTCCCACCAACCAAAAATAATAATTAATGCTAAATACAACATATTATGATTAGTAAGTATGCATGTAAATTTTAATTCGGTGAAGTGCCGTAAGTTTAAGGGCCTGGTTGTCAGTAATCGTTCAAGCACCGTGCCACCCAGCAGCCGAAGAATAAACCAGTACTTATTGCTGCAATGCTCTGTAGTATTGGTTCCATTTATAGTTCTTGTAGAATGTCTTCATTCCTCTTACAATCCCACTTTGTGTAATTTAATTGATTAATATCAGTTTCCGCTGAAGGCAGACAGAAAGGGAATGGGAAGAGTGAGTGTGGTTTGTCATGAAGTGTAATATATAGAGAGGCGGCAGGAAATCCATTTATAAGCAAGCAAAGGGAAGCAAAAATATTTCTCCTATCGAAACTCAGCCAATTTCTGACAAAGAGAGAATAAGGACAGATCTTATCTAGAAGTTTAAACACTCTCTGGCAATTTGCGACAGAAAAAGTGTAGGGTAAGTAGAAACTTCCTATCAAAACTTATTTGAAAGAAAGTGAAGGGTTGATTTAGTGCCGTGATAGATGAGTTGTGATGTCATAAAGGTTGCTAGTGTATAATAAGTTCAAGAATGTAGACAATATTAATTTCAGTTAAGAGCAATATGCTATGAATAACTGAATTCTTACCCATTCTCTTTTTTGGATCCTTTATAGGACTAATGTATTTTCCTTCTGTGTTGACATCACCACTTTTGTTCAATAGATTTTCTCTTGGAATTCTATAATGAGTGAACATGATAAATCCATTATCAACTCCATTTACACCTACTTTCTCGCCCAAATCTCCGATAAGAACACCGGGAAATGGTAAGAGAGTTGAAGTGTTCCTTATGGGGACCACGAATGCGTGCAGACCATGATCTTCACCATCAGGAGTGATTAATTTGGCATAAACAACAGCATGTGTGGCACATTTCCCTGGAATTAAATACAACAATATGAGCAACAGGTGATAACTTTTCACTTAACAAGACATATTATGTAAGTTAATATTACAAAATTTTTGTTCCTCTCCTCACTTCGCAAAGAAATATTACAAGTGGAGTTGACTATGCCACTAAAGCAACCAGTCTACAGACTAGAAGGGCTCAGTGAAGTCAGTAATATCACCTCTGTTTTAATGTGGATGATCATAATGGCAAATGTATCAAATAAATGTAACATTAAATTTCAGCAATTATTATTATATAATTAATTTTTCTTCTGCACACCATATATACGGAAAAAATAAATAAACAAGATTAAACTAAAATTTACATAAGATTTCATAAATTAAAACATAAATATTCTCAGTTTATGCACAGTAGTTTGAGCATCTGTTCAGTGATTGCTAAGAACAAATTGTGGGTTATACATATGAGGGTTGTAAATAAAGTAGTGCCAACATAGACAGTATGGACATATTATTGAACTTACATGGAAAATACATTTACATCGCTTCAATATAATAATAATAATTTATTTAATCTGACAGAATTAAGGCCATAAGGCCTTCTCTTCCATCCTACCAGATAGCACATATAAATACAAAAAAGAAATACAAACACTGATGAAAATGATACAAATTAAGTTAAAGCCCTATAGAGGGTCAACAGAGTCAAAAGTACATTATAGAGCTCTCATCGAGCTAATACAACAAAAAGAAAGAAAACAGAGATAGCAACGATGATATTGACAACAGCAGCAGCAGCAGCAGCAGTTGCGCAACCTGACATGTGTTCAATAAGCAATACCACGAACTAGAATGTGATTTTTTAATTTAAATTTGAATTTTGATATTGTCCGACAGTCTCTGACGTGGTCAGGGAGAGAATTCCAGAGGCGTGGAATAGATATGCTGAAAGATGATGAGTAGAAGGATGTTCTGTGCAGAGGAATAGAGAGAAGGTACATGTTCCGGGTTCGAGGTAGTGAAAGGTAAACAAAACGAGATGCTAGGTAAGAGGGTGTGGAGGTGTGGATGATTTTAAATAGTAATAAGAGAGAGTTGAAGAATCTTCTTTCTTTAAGTGGACTCCAAGACAAAAATTCTAGTGACGGTGTTACATGATCGAATTTTCTAATGTTACAAACGAAACGAACGCAGATATTGTGAACACGCCACCAGCGTGTTCCTGTATCTTTTGCCAAATCCGTGATAACCGTTGAATGCCATTAGCGAGGTTGTTTCTGTTGATCTCTCTGATGGACTGTCCTACTGTATGAAGCATTGATGCAATATGTGGAAACCTCTTGCCTCTAAGCGGTTCTTTCAACCGTGGAAACAAGTTGTAGTCACACGGACTTATGTCAGGGGAATACAAAGGATATTCCAATACTTCCCATAGTAATTTAGCCACTGCTCCTGCGACATGACGAGCATGGATTGTCTCTCAGGAAATGTGGACGTTTGCGCCGCATAGCTGGACGTAGGTTGTGTATCTCTATAGGTGGAGTTGAGCTATTGCATATCAGTGACACTTCTGTGCTTCTATCAGGTTATGAGGAATCCAGCGTGCTGCAATTTTTCTCATGTAGAGGTTTTTCTTCAGGATGTGCCATACAGTTTGATGATTGAGTCCAACCTCGATGGATAATTTTCGTGTAGTCCAACAAGGAGATCTAGTACTAACTCCACTTGTTCATCACAAATGGATGGGCAACCTGTGCGAGCCACATGTGTGCCTTCTCATTCCGACCCATATGAAATGCAGAGACTTATCTCGCAATCATCCGATATGGTACTGCATCATTCCCACAAGCTTCAAGTAACCCTTGATGACTGGCATGCATTTCTACCTCGATTTTTATCCATGATCCCTGCTCAAGTTTAGTAAATATGCTTCAGAGCAGTTAAAAATAGTGCTTTACATTTAACCACACACAATAACATCTGTTGCCATAGCAACAGGTTTCATCATTCAATACATCGACAATATCTCCAACTACAATCACCAGTTGTCTCGTATCACATGCGAATGCAATGACCCATTTCCAGCAGTGCTGCCACTACTTTATTTACAACCCACATATATATATATATATATATATATATATATATATATAAATAAAAAGGTAAAGGTATCCCTGTAACATGCCATGAAGGCACTTGGGGGGCATGGAGGTAGAGTCCCATGCTTTCCATGACCTCTGTACTACAATGAGGTGGTGTGGTCGGCACCACGCTGTGACCGCCTTTTACCCCCGGGAAGGACCCGGTACTCAATTTTATAGGAGGCTGAGTGAACCTCGGGGCCGTTCTGAAAGTTTGGCAATGAGAAAAAATCCTGTCACCACCTGGGATCGAACTCCGGACCTTCCAGTCCGTAGCCAGCTGCTCTACCAACTGAGCTACCCGGCACATATATATATATCAAAAGTCCGGTAACACTTTCAATATTTTATTACACAAAAACTACTAATGATAGCACTTTTAAACACACGTCAGTTTAAAGTCAAACTCTCAAAGTTCGTTTTACACCTTACAGAGATTCAATGTGTGAACCATGAGTGACTCGGCAGATGTCCAAACGATAATCAAACTCTTCCCATACCCTTTTCAACATATCCTCTGGGACCGTGGTGGCAGTTTCTCGAATTCTGGTTTTTAGTTCCTCTAAATCATGTGGCAAAGGCGGTACAAACACACGGTCCTTTAGCTACCCCCATAGAAAAAAGTCACATGCAGTCATATCGGGTGACCTTGGTGGCCATGTCATGAAACATCTGTCCCTTACTCCAGCACGTCCTATCCAACATTCACCTTTGCTGCCTGTTGTTGTAGCTGGCAAGAAAACTCGTAGCAGACGACAATGACTTATTCAGCCGCTTAATTTTCAGCGACAAAGCGACATTCCATACAAGTGGGAAAATTAGCAAGCACAACTGTCGTGTTTGGGGTACACAGAAACCTTACAGAATCATTGAACATGAATGTGATTCACCAAAGGTGAATATTTTCTGCGCGTTGTCACAACGAAAACTGTACGGACCTTTCTTCTTCATTGAGGCTACTGTGACTGGACATTCATATTTGGACATGTTGGAGCAATGGTTGGTGCCTCAACTTAGACAAGATCTCGATGACGATTTCATCTTTCAGCAAGATGGGGCTCTGCCACATTTCCACAATGCAGTTCGTGCTTACCTGAATACGGAGATGTCTGATCGTTGGATAGGACGTGCTGGAATAAGGGACAGATGTTTCATGACATGGCCACCAAGGTCACCCGATATGACTGCATGTGACTTTTTTCTATGGGGGTAGCTAAAGGACCATGTGTTTGTACTGCCTTTGCCACGTGATTTAGAGGAACTAAAAACCAGAATTCGAGAAGCTGCTGCCACGGTCACAGAGGATATGTTGAAAAGGGTATGGGAAGAGTTTGATTATCGTTTGGACATCTGCCGAGTCACTCGTGGTTCACACATTGAATCTCTGTAAGGTGTAAAACGAACTTTGAGAGTTTGACTTTAAACTGACGTGTGTGTTTGAAAGTGCTATCATTAGTAGTTTTTGTGTAATAAAATATTGAAAGTGTTACGGGACTTTTGATATGCCCTGTATATACGCACACGTGTGTGTGTGTTTTTTAATGATGCTCAATGTGATTTCCATAAAGAACAAATGATTTCTACAAGCAAAAATCTTATTTAAATCAAATAAATCTGATTTAAATAAAACACAACATTTTTTAAAAATAAAAATCAGGATTTCTTTTACACCCTGACTTTCATTACCTTTGTGAAATGGGGGGGGGGAGGAGCAAAATAACTCTGGAGAGGAAGGGATGCACTAGCCTACCGAAGCTTATCTCTTATCTGCTAGGATTATATCCAATGAAGGCAGGTTTAACTCTCCACAAGCTCTGTAATGGACCTGAGGCTCTATCAGCCTCGTATAAAAATGATTACTGGATCTTACTCACCACATCACCTATCTCCTTCCAATCAAACAAAACAAAAAACACTTTACATACCTAAGCTGCCAACCCAACATTTTGCAGCTTCGAAATCCGGTGTATGTAGAACAAACTCTTGAGTTTTAGGGTCATAGGTAGCAGTTGTTCTCATGCCCTTTGTATTAGTACCGTGAGATATTTCTGTCAGTGCAAAACAGCCGCCAATCTGTAGGAATAATTTAATATAAGATGATGAAGCATAAAAATAACGACTGTCTTGTAAACCTGCCAAACCACGAGAAAAAGGAGTCAGGAGTACCAACATGCTGCTTCTAATAAAAGAAGTAGAGTATTGGCGAATTCTTAGAGAATGATAGATTTCCAAGTCTCGAAGACACATAAGAAATTATGGGGAATATTTAAAAATGAAGTTTCATTATTTCGGAAATCACATCACATCTGAACTCTTTGTGTTATGTGCTCTGAAACAGCTTTTAATAATGAATGATATATATTATTCAGTGATGTAATGAAATCTTCAGAATTTTCAAGGCATTTTCAAATACAACATTCTGATCTTTCGTGTAAGTCAGTTGCGTATTTTAAAAACAAATGCAAAGAAATGAATTGTTCGACTATATAATTAGAACTAATTTTCGTATAGTTTTATTCGTATAAACTGGCAGATCATTTCAAACTAGATAATTATAAGGAACACATCAAAACAATACAATAATCATACAATAGATCGAACTATACAAAACATATTGCCAAAACCAACCACAATTACAATAGCATGGAAACCGACATGGAATTATTATATATGGTATCAAAAAGCTATACTGTAGCAAGATCAAATTTACGAACATAAAAGATTATTCAAGCAAAATACACTTAACACCCAGCTGAACTTTAATTCACATATGCACTATATTAGATGGGTTGCAAGGAGTAGTGAAGTTCATTCCATAACCTCTCCTAATCCATGGAGCAATCGATTTTAACAAATGAGACTCGAGGGACTGAGTCACAGCAGTATAACCACAGTCTAGTATATAATCACGAAGCTTGAGTTGTGAGGGTGCTAGGAACAATAGACTGTGCCGGTACTATTTCACATTGTCTATAATGAGACAATATTAGCGATCCTAGTGGTTAGCAACTATCTATGGAAGCATACTTACTACATATTGAGCTTCGTGACTGTATATACTAGACTGTGGTATAACTGTTCCATCAGAAATGGAGGTAATGCCATTTCAGCATGTTGATCTGCTAAGATTCCCCAAGTGGTGAAAGGGAAATATGGCCGGTGGAGTTGTCTGACAATCCTCCCAGCTAAATCATGGATCCGCTAACCAATAGTAGGTGTGGTCCTCAGAACAGTTTGGGGATTGCATGTAGGTGATATAACCACCATAACATAAAAATATGGTGCATGGTTATACTTTTTGGTACATAATTCTCCTATATCGGTCAGGAAGAGAGTTAATGGCTTTATTGTCAAGAAGTCAGCATTAGTTAATATGTGCATAAAATATATCGCAGCAATACTTGTAATTTATGCGTGCCACATTGTACAAAAAGTTTCTTAATGCATTAGACCTTGTGTGAATAAGTAACATGACTGTGACTTGATTCTATGTCCAATATTTACATTAACTACGAGAGAAATTTTTAGATGTTTAATCAAGTGACAATATGATGAAAATGGCACTGATGATGAAGGTAATAATATTATAATAAACAGCATCAAAATCAGACCACAAGCATAGAAAATTTGTGTACCTGAACAATACTAAATAACAACTAAAGATTTTAAATTGGAAGTCAGAAATGCAAATACTCATTTAACTACTTACAGAACCTTCATCAATTGCTTCCACGTATTTAACATGTCTTGATGTTCCCATGCCAGTTACTGAATTTGAGAACATACCGAAGGTTAATGAGAACTTCATTGAAAGAGCTGGGCTAAGTAGGAACAGCATCTCATGGAATATAAATGGCTGAAAAATAAACAAAAAAGTGCTATATGTAATTAAACGTTAAGAAGAAAATAGACTTAGACTTGGCCTAATCATGGACTATAATTCAATAATAGTTTATATTTTCAGTCAAAACACTTATCAGTATGTGAAGTCAGAAAATAATTCTGTTACATCATATTATAATTTAAAGGTCACAAATATTTTCGACTTATACAGAAAGTCATCTTCAGGTGAATCCTTAAGCAAACAATTTTGAAATTAGGTGAGGGACTAATCAGGTACATTTTGATATAGTAGTTGAATGCACATGCAGGCATTTTACAAATATATAGTTGTCATGACTTTGAGGTTAAATGGTTCACATAAAATAAAACACTTATTTACATAGATAACTAAAATCTCACACTTTTGCGTGTATATGAAGCTATTGGCATATATGTCCTGATATTAAAAACTTGTGCAGTCAAGAGATTAAAATTAAAATATAAAAGTTATAAAAATGATGAGTTCTGCAATATTAATTAATATGTTGTAGGGTGGAGGGAGTTCGCAGTCTGTTTCACCGCGGTGAAAGACATATTTGTCTGAAAAGATTAAATTAAACAGATATTTAAAATTTTGAAAAAGAGTGTAAAGGCCTATATAGGCACTTTGAATTATTATACTTACAAAATGTACAGTTGATGGAGTCCAGGCAGTGAAGGCCTGTTTAACTCGGTGTTACATTGCAGATTGAGCGGTGATGCACGGAAAGGAAAGCAGGAGGGGGTACCAGACATAACTGGTCGATGACCTATTATTTTATTATATGGTATAGGGGGTTACGCAGGTTTGGTATTTGTTCGTTGAGTAATTGATTGTTGGGGGTGTGATTTTTGACGATGAAGAATTCCTCGGCAGTATTAATGAGATGTGGGTCATTTATTACTTTTAATATTTTTAGAGTTTTTTGCATATTTATTTAGTATTTATTTATTTAACCTGGTAGAGATAAGGCCATCAGGCCTTCTCTGCCCCTCTACCTCTACCTCTACGTGGCCAGAATCGATAAGGTGGGTGGCGAATTTTGATTTGTTCCTGTTGTTAAAAAAGTCTGATTTATGTTCTTTGAATCTTATTTGAAAATTTCGTTTAGTCTGTCCTATGTATTTCTAATCATGGACGTAAATATTGATTTTGTAGTCCATAAAAAGCAGACTGGATTAAATATTTTCCTCTTGTATCATATACAGTGGATTCTGCTTAATAGGACTATGTTGGGACCATGCAGTTTCGTCCAATAATGCGGCTGGTCCTCTTAACCGAAATTAGATACATATATTGACCTGTACTGTATTTGTCCCTTTAAGATTGGTCTTAATACGCAGCTTTATTGGACCAAAAAGCATGGTCCCAACGTGGTTCTATTAAGCAGAATCCACTGTATCAAACTATAGGAAGTGAAGAGATAAGTAAAGACTGCTTCACAATAAACCGGGAACGAGAAGAAGAATGAAAACGAGAAGCAGAGGACGTGAATGTGAACATTTTTGATTCACAATAAACCAAGAACGTAGACGACTAAGCATATTGATATGCATGTCAATAACGATATGTAAAGTAGATATTACGCATTCTGATTCATTTGTGTATAATTGACCAATGACGTTCTCTCATGAGTGCAAGGCAGCCAACATAAACACACAGGTTAACCAACTTCGAAATTTCAACTGAAACATTTCATTAGGTACGGTACTATAAATATGCCCATGCATCTTTATTATCACAACCTATTTTAAGTCTACCATAACGTAAAATAGAGAAGAAACATTTGTAACAGAACAAAAATGAACACAACAGTAGTTATTGAATTGAAGCATGAATATGTAGTGTGTAATACAATCAATACAATAATAAAATATGATTCACTTACGATCGGTGTTCAAAGATGCAGCTATTGAAAGCCACGTATTCTCCTTCATTTTCTCATCTTTATACAAGGTGCGCCGCTTATCGTAAATGTGAGGATTTTCCTCAACACTCAATATTAGAATCTAATCAAATAAAACTTGCTCCATGATGCACAGCACAGAACAACATAATGCATAGGTTATGTCACGGTCTTCTTACTACAAAATATACGATGACAAAATAGCTTTTAGGTGGCAACAGAATGAATCTAGTGGGCTGTGATCGGAAACGTGAACGCCAAAGTTGAAACTTGGCCAACTCTTCGTTCCCGATCCCGGGCTCCGGCAAGCTTTTCGTTAATTGTGAATGCTCTCATTTAAATGTACATATTTTAACAATTTTACCATTTTCGTTTTCGTTCTGATTCTCGTTTCTGATTTATTGTGAACCAGCCTTAACCATGAGTTATAAAAAGAGCTGAGATTTCCATGTAATTACATATTCTATTTCTGCCATTTACATGTTCAGAAAATAGAACATTCAAGGAATCACCATATCAGAGCTATTAAATTTGATTTTCATTTTATACAGTGTGGCACAGAAGTCGGTTGACAAATAGGAAATATTACTAATTGTAAAACTGAAATAATTATTGTACAAAGTAACATAATGACGTGTTCCCTCCAAGATGCCTGTAATCTGAGTGATCTTTTTCATTTGTACTGTTAGGTTGGCAGCACATATTCCTCTTTTGTAATGCTAGAATTATCCACATTTTGTCTCATCAGTTTTCCTGAATTAGTTTCTGTGTAATACGTAAAATTAATAAAGTACATAAATTGAAGTAGGCAATGGTAGATAAACAAGAATGCTACAGTTAGTTTGTGTTCTGTTTCGTTTATTGTTTGAAGCTATTGAGTTATTATTTTGAGTTGAGTAAGAGTTGAAGAAGATAACATTATTGTTTATTGTTTTCAGTTGTGATACTGTTATTCACTGAAAGTTGACGAGATCATGTTGACATCTGAACAGCGAGTGGAGCTAGTACTGGGGACAATCACAGGACAAGAGAAGCTGCAGACGAGTTTCGTCATCATCCTGACATTCCAAAACAACCACACCAAAATGTAGCCAAATTATTGCATAAATTTAAAACAACTTTCAGTGTACTCGACAAGAAACGAATTCGTCCTCCCAAATCTGCTACTGACGGACAACATTCAATAGATGTGATGGCCAACCCTAAAAGTCAGTGAGCTATGTGGCTCGAGAAAGTGGTATCAGTAGAGAATCTGTTTGCAGAATATTGAAATCTGCACGTTTTCACCCCTACAAATTACAGCATTTACACACAATGCAAGAAGATGATCCTCCTTCCGTTAGCATGTTCTGTTTAGTGACGAATGCTTATTCTTTCTGGATGGGCACGCTCATACACAAAATGCACATACTGGTCCAAAGAAAAGCCATATTTCTTTGATGGAAATGTAAACCAACACACATATTATGCACACACTACTCTTATGCAGATGACACAGTTTTACTTTTTGGTGGAAAAACCTGGTATGATGCATATAATAATTCAAATAATGGACTTAAATTAATAAAAAAATGGTTTGACATAAATTATCTTTCTATCAACGAAAATAAAACCATACCATAATTATTCCATTCTCATTATCTGAAAAATGTAACAAAACTCCTACATCTATATTAAGTATTAAATTACATAATTCTGATTGTTGACTTATACAGTGTAAATGTCCGATTATTAAAGAGTCCTCTGAAGTTAAGTATTTAGGCATAATTTTCGATAATCATTTAAAATGGAACCAACACATTAATTAATTACCTTTGTAATAAATTACGTAAAATAGTACATTATTTTGTTTTATTGAGGAATTACTTGTCAATAAGTTTATTACGTACAATATATTTAACTTTATTTCAATCGGTAATTACGTATGGAATTATAGGATGGGGTAGCTCATTTAAATCCAATTTTAATCCACTTTATTTATTACAGAAGAAAATAATTAAAATATGTCTTCATAAACCTATCGATTTTACATCTCAGAATTTGTTTCTAGACTTTAATGTACTTAACGTAAGACAAATTTACTATATTGTATTAATAAAATTCATACATAAAAATCGAAATAATTTTGAATTGTATTCTCATAGTTATGAAACAAAAGGTATGAATTCTTTAAGATTGTTTGAACCAAAATGCAACACTGTTACAGTATTTAATCATAGTAGTAATTTAGGCCCAAGAATATATAAGAAATTTATATTTAAATATCCTAATCTTGTCAATTCTAATAGTTCTAGTATTAAATTTAAAAAGTTATATATGGATTTTATAAAAATTGAAAAATTGTAAATTTAAATTTATATACTATAATTGCACAGTAGACATAAGACAAATTGTATTGTATAATTATTCATTTCAATTAAGGAATCCGCACCTGAGAACGAGTTCTACTCCTTCAGGGGTGAGCTAAAGTTTTTCTGTATATATTATATTTTATGTTACAATTATTAGCAAAATATTAAATAAATAAATAAATAAATAAATAAATAAATATGGGGAATTGCTGGACAACACTGTAATGAAGTTCTTGTATGATTTGCCACTGAACTAACGGATAAGAATGTGGTTTCAACAAGATGGAGCCACAGCACATTATGCTCTAACAGTTCGCCAGAAACTGAATGAGATGTTCAGTGTGCACTAGGCTGGATGAGGTGGACCTCAGTCATGGCCTCCACGATCACCAGACCTCACAGCTTTTGATTTCTTTTTATGGGGATTTGTGAAACAGCACGTTTTTCAGGCAGAATCTACATCTATACATGACTTGAAATAAAGGATCACTCATTTTATCCAGTACATCCCACTTGCAACACTTTTAAGCATGACAGAAGAATGTCAGGATCAAGTGAGGCACTGTCTTCAAGTAAATGAAGCACATTTTGAACATTTGTGGTAGTGAACATACTGTATACAATTAGAGTAATATTTCCCATTTGTCAACTGACTTCTGTGTAACAAGGTATAATTTTATATATTTCGACAATTTTTACATATTTTACATAAAAACTACATATTTTCTTAATTTTTTTTTACTGTATATGTGTATTAATTGCAAATTCTGATTAAAATGATGTCATCAGACATTATAGAGTCAGCAAATAAAACCAACAAAGGGTAGAATTATAATGTCACATATCTGGCTCATTATGCTTATTTTATATTTCTACTTCGTTTACAACTTCTGCAGTCTCTAGGACTTTATCCTGCATAAACACCTGCAGTTTCAACAAGAGCATAACCTGCATTTATATCTGTTCACCAGACAGCAAACTTTGAAGGCGTGTAACAGCTGTCTGGCGAATTTCCCAGGTTAAAATGTTTATCATCCTGAAAAAACAATCATCCTCAACAGGATCTGAACTAGCAACTCTTGGCTTCACTACTCAATAATGACAGATTAATGTCACTTAATATTTTTTTGAGAGTGAGCCTGCAAACCTTTAATTATTCCACTGGAAGTGACAGATATAAAATGATCCATTCTCACCTTCCTTATGTCTCCTATCATTTCCTCAATAGGAAGGAAATTGTATTGCTTTATTCGGTACATTTGTTTTGTTGCCAGGTGCCTTTCTTCATCAAGAGTGAGCATTGTCTGTGGGTGTTGAAACAGTGGATCTGCTTCCAGGGTCCTCCATACTTTCGTCTAAACAAGAAACACATAGTAATGATAACAACAAAATTGAAGCAATGGATCTGCTTCTAGTGTCCTCCATACTTTCGTCTAAACAGGAAATACATACTAATCATAAAGATAAAATTGAAGCAATGGATCTGCTTCTAGGGTCCTCCATACTTTCGTCTAAACAAGAAACACATACTAATGATAACAACAAAACTGAAGCAATGGATCTGCTTCTAGAGTCCTCCATACTTTCGTCTAAACAGGAAATACATACTAATCATAAAGATAAAATTGAAGCAATGGATCTGCTTCTAGGATCCTCCATACTTTCGTCTAAACAAGAAATACATATTAATGATAAAGATAAAATTGAAGCAATGGATCTGCTTCCAGGGTCCTCCATACTTTCGTCTAAACAAGAAACACATACTAATGATAACAACAAAACTGAAGCAATGGATCTGCTTCTAGAGTCCTCCATACTTTCGTCTAAACAGGAAATACATATTAATGATAACGACAAAATTAAAGCAATGGGTCTGCTTCTAGGGTCCTCCATACTTTCGTCTAAACAGGAAATACATACTAATCATAAAGATAAAATTGAAGCAATGGATCTGCTTCTAGGGTCCTCCATACTTTCGTCTAAACAGGAAATACATACTAATGATAACGACAAAATTGAAGCAATGGATCTGCTTCTAGGGTCCTCCATACTTTCGTCTAAACAAGAAATACATACTAATCATAAAGATAAAATTGAAGCAATGGATCTGCTTCTAGGATCCTCCATACTTTCGTCTAAACAAGAAATACATATTAATGATAAAGATAAAATTGAAGCAATGGATCTGCTTCCAGGGTCCTCCATACTTTCGTCTAAACAAGAAACACATACTAATGATAACAACAAAACTGAAGCAATGGATCTGCTTCTAGAGTCCTCCATACTTTCGTCTAAACAGGAAATACATATTAATGATAACGACAAAATTAAAGCAATGGGTCTGCTTCTAGGGTCCTCCATACTTTCGTCTAAACAGGAAATACATACTAATGATAACGACAAAATTGAAGCAATGGATCTGCTTCTAGGGTCCTCCATACTTTCGTCTAAACAGGAAATACATACTAATGATAACGACAAAATTGAAGCAATAGATCTGCTTCTAGGGTCCTCCATACTTTCGTCTAAACAAGAAATACATATTAATGATAAAGATAAAAGTGAAGCAATGGATCTGCTTCCAGGGTCCTCCATACTTTCGTCTAAACAAGAAATACATATTAATGATAAAGATAAAATTGAAGCAATGGATCTGCCTCCAGAGTCCTCCATACCTTCGTCTAAACAAGAAACACATACTAATGATAACAACAAAACTGAAGCAATGGATCTGCTTCTAGAGTCCTCCATACTTTCGTCTAAACAGGAAATACATATTAATGATAACGACAAAATTAAAGCAATGGGTCTGCTTCTAGGGTCCTCCATACTTTCGTCTAAACAGGAAATACATACTAATGATAACGACAAAATTGAAGCAATGGATCTGCTTCTAGGGTCCTCCATACTTTCGTCTAAACAGGAAATACATACTAATGATAACGACAAAATTGAAGCAATAGATCTGCTTCTAGGGTCCTCCATACTTTCGTCTAAACAAGAAATACATATTAATGACAAAGATAAAATTGAAGCAATGGCTCTGCTTCTATGGTCCTCCATACTTTCGTCTAAACAAGAAATACATATTAATGATAAAGATAAAATTGAAGCAATGGATCTGCTTCCGGGGTCCTCCATATTTTCGTCTAAACAAGAAATACATATTAATGATAAAGACAAAAGTGAAGCAATGGATCTGCTTCCAGGGTCCTCCATACTTTCGTCTAAACAAGAAATACATACTAATGATAAAGATAAAATTGAAGCAATGGATCTGCTTCCAGGGTCCTCCATACTTTCGTCTAAACAAGAAACACTTACTAAAGATAAAGACGAAATTGAAGCAATGGATCTGCTTCTAGGGTCCTCCTTACTTTCGTCTTAAACAAAAATAATCCAATTAATCCATACACCTGCATATGAAAATATACACTACCAGTACTGTAAAATACCAAAAACAATGTAATATAAGTTTCAATAAAATAAACTCGTGTCTTCGATATTTTTAGGTTGAGAATGTGCTAACAACCAGAATAACAATAACAAAAACATTATCGTCGTCGTCATCATCATCATCATCATCATCATCATCAGCAGCAGCAGCAGCAGCAGCCGCCTATCATCATCCCAAGAACAACAAGAGAACCAAGAGGAGAAAAAGGAAGAAGAAGAACACAGAAGCAGATGATGTGAGTGAAATTTTAGTCAAACTCTTTATTTCATAAACAATTATACCATGTGAGTATAATGCACATTAGTCCCTACCCTCTAATTTTGCAATATATTCGAAAAAGAATATTATATTTCAGATACAGTAAGAAACACATGAAATCAACCAAACCCAAAATGTTTTGATTTAAGAAAATTAAGAGTTTGTATTATTTTGAAGAGCACACAAGACAATTTTTTCAATATATATGTATATATCCATTATGTATCTCTTGTGTAATGATGGGTACTTGACCGTTCATCATTCACCCATATGAAGCCAGTTGTATAGACCAATGTAGCAATTGAGTTGTCCATGGTGATCCATAGAGGCTGATCTACGAATTATATGTAATTTTTTTTTTTAACTAATGGCGGGCACTCGACTTCCATCATTCATCCAAATATAAAATATACTTACTTACTGACTGGCTTTTAAGGAACCCGGAGGTTTATTGCCGCCCTCACATAAGGCCGCCATTGGTTCCTATCTTGAGCAAGATTAATCCAGTCTCTACCATCATATATCCCACCTCCCTCAAATCCATTTTAATATTATCTTCCCATCTACGTCTCGGCCTCCCCAAAGGTCTTTTCCCCTCTGGCCTCCCAACTAACACTCTATATGCATTTCTGGATTCGCCCATACGTGCTACATGCCCTGCCCATCTCAAACGTCTGGATTTAATGTTCCTAATTATGTCAGGTGAAGGATACAATGCGTGCAGTTCTGGGTTGTGTAACTTTCTCCATTCTCCTGTAACTTCATCCCTCTTAGCCCCAAATATTTTCCTAAGAACCTTATTCTCAAAACCCTCAAACTCTGTTCCTCTCTCAAAGTGAGTGTCCAAGTTTCACAGCCATACAGAAGTAATATAACTGTTTTATAAATTCTAACTTTCAGATTTTTTGACAGCAGACTAGATGACAAAAGCTTCTCAACCGAATAATAACAGGCATTTCCCATATTTATTCTGCGTTTAATTTCCTCCCGAGAAAAATATAAAATATAATAATGTTAAATTGTACTATATGGAACTGTTCGCAAATATTTGCCGTCGGATTCTCTTACCTTAAATTCAGTAAGAGATTCATCTTCTAGAAACAATTTCAGTTTCTTCCAGTCAAAAGACGCTTTTTTTCTGTATACATCAAGTGGCCCAGGAGGAAAATCTGGTAATAGTTCCATTTCTCTCATTGTGGTTGTTTTACTGCTGAAACAATATTCAAATGTAGATAAAAGAAAACAGAAATTAACACAGATTGTCAGATGTATCAATTAATTACATTTTTAGAAACATCTAAAAAGTCCACTGCTGTGGAGTAATGGTTAGGATGCCTGATTGTGAAATGAGCGGACCCAGGCTGAAGTCCTGGTTGGAACATGTTACCTGGTTGAGGTTTTTTTCCAGGGTTTTCCCTCAATCCATTAAGAGCAAATGCTGGGTAACTTTCGGCTCTGGATCCTGGACTCATTTGACTGACATTATCACCTTCATCTCAATTAGGCACTAGATAAACATAGCAGTTGATAAAGCGTCGTAAAAAATCAATCTATACTAATAATAAATCTGTAAGAGAAATTTTTCTAGTAATTTTCGATTTTCCAAAAATAATTGGTGTTAACATGTATAATTAATCATCCTGAAACCGAAAATCGCTTTTTTGAAATTTTTGTTTGTATGTCTGTCTGTCTGTATGGATGTTTGTTACCTTTTCACGCGATAATGGCTGAACGGATTTCGATGAAAATTGGAACATAAATTAAGTTCGTTGTAACTTAAATTTTAGGCTATATGGCATTCAAAATACTTTATTTAAAAGGAGGGTTATAAGGGGGCCTGAATTAAATAAATCGAAATATCTCGCTTATTATTGATTTTTGTGAAAAATGTTACATAACAAAAGTTTCTTTAAAAATGGTTTCCAATAAGTTTTATCCCAGGCAAAATTTTGATAGGCCTGATATTTTAAGTCTATTACCTTTTCACGCGATAATGGCTGAACGGATTTCGATGAAAATTGGAATATAAATTAAGTTCGTTGTAACTTAGATTTTAGGCTATATGGCATTCAAAATACTTTATTTGAAAGGGGGGTTATAAGGGGGCCTGAATTAAATAAATCGAAATAAGTCGCTTATTATTGATTTTTGTGATAAATGTTACATAACAAAAGTTTCTTTAAACATTATTTCCGATAAGTTTTATTCCAGAAAAAATTTTGATAGGACTGATATTTAAGGATATACAAGAGTTTTAAAATAACAATACAATACATTTTCAACGCCGCCTCAGATTATAGCGTCATTGTTCCGTAATTCCTATGTGCAAAATATAAAATTTTTCAATAGGAAGAAAAAACAGATTTATTCATTCTATGGCAGTGGTATATAGGAGATCGTGAATTCTTACATTTTCGAAAGAAAGAAATATAATTACATATAGGAGATTGTATTATTTGCTGTATAACTATTTAAGTTATTTAATAGAGCAAAAATCTGAAAATCGATATGTCACAAAGGAGTTATTGCAGAAACGACATCGATGGCTATAATGAAATTAAAACAAATGACTCTGTCTATTTAAGGCGGCCTTGACGTTTATCAATATTAATATACAGAGAATATTAAATTTGTCTGTTTTTATGAAGTAATCTCAGAAACTAATTTGGATAATTCCTTCACTATTTGAAATTTGTAGTTTCTCTAGATGAATGTAATACTACATATAAGGAATGAGGTAAGATGAAAATAGATCTTTATGCACAGAAAAATTACCTTCGCACACAATCCACTCTATTAATTTGGAGTGATTTATTAAAGATGCATTCAAGACTAATTTATAAAAATGTTAAATGGATTATTGTTGCATCAAAAATGGATGTTCTCTGAACCAAATGATCATATTTTAATTATTTGCATGTAATAACAAATAAGAAATATATTAAAGGAATTATCATTGCACCAAATGAGTGGTCTCTGGACCAAAATGATCGCATTTTAATTACTTCAATACAATTTAAATTAAGTATCATATTAAACTATTTATCCTTCTATCAAACACGAATGTTCCCTGAGGCAGATGTCCTATTTTAATTATGTAATTACTTTATATTTATTTCCAACAAGTGCAGCGGAGCACACAGGTATGGCTAGTAATACTAATAAAAGAACATCTAAAAAATCATTGAAGTTGTGCACCTTTCTCTCTCTCTCTCTCTCTCTCTCTATGTATATAATATAAAATCAGAGTACAGAAACAACTTCTAGATAGCTGTATTTACAGCAGTTCTATTACTGGTATATGGAAATTAAAATTGTGGTCTGGTATGTCATTGTGGCAGATGACATTTCTGTTACTAGCCTGTCAATCAATTCTTATGAATCGGTAATTAATGGCATGACCATAAAAATTAATTCATAAGTTACATATTTTTTTCAGATGGCTGTGTGACACAATTTAAACAAAATATAATTTTCCAATTTGACTCTGTTGGAAAATTTTCTAAAATAGGCTATGTCCACTTTAAAGTGTATATTCTCTGCCAATCACATAGAAAAGATGCTGTTGATGGTGTACGTGCTGTTGTCAAGCATCATGTGTGGAATTTGGTGGATTCCATGAGGCCAACTGTACAGAAGCTTTGGAGCAGTATGTTCCGACCTGAGAGGGTCTTGAAAGACTTCGCAAAAGGGTCACGCGTGTGAGGCCAAACATAAAAAACAACTCGGTGTTGCATCACGACAATGTGTCTTGTCACACAGTAATTTCAGTAAACCATTTTTTGGCCAGTATTAACTTTCCTGTGGCTCCTCAGCCTCCTTATCCCCCCGACTTGAGCCCTTGTGACTTTTTCCTCTTCCCGAGATTGAAAACACACCTCAAGGGACTTGGCTTCGAAGGGGTCAATGTTGAATAAAACAGGTGAAAAAAATCAGTCTCATTACTTTATTTACACACCTCGTATCTCAAATAATAACCCCTTAAAATTAATGACATTACTTACTGCTCACTCTGTATACATGAAGGATACTGAATGTACTAAATTCCTAGGGGACTTAATTTATTATAATTATGTGACTACTATGATGACAATTGAGTATTGTCATCACCACCAGTGAAACTAGAAAAAATTGCCAGATAACATATTATTGAAGGAAAACATCTGATAAAAGATCACAAAACAACCCAAGATTTTTACTGTCAGATCTTATGGATTACAATAATGAGAGTAATAGAGACAAAACATGGAGGCTATCCTAGGATCAGAAAGTGAAAACAGTCTGGAGAAATTAATATAGAAGAAAAAAAAAATTAAGATCTGCAACAACAGCACATTTTTAGAACTGTTCCCTCAAATTGTACGGAACAGATCTCCTTCGAAAGTTGAAGTTTGGCTTTCTTTTACAAGCAATGGTAATGTTGAAGCCAGTTCTTCGCAACATCCTTGGACAAAAGCAATGTGCATAAATACTGGGAATCAAACGTCAATGTTAACGGAAAGAAAGTAGGTTATATGCTATGAAAATGGAACACTTAATGCATTCTGGTTCTGAAAAATTATACATATCATTCAGAATAAAAGGCCAAGCACTACTGAAAAACTCACCAGCGACGGACGTGGAAAACATACCTCGAAACACAAGAAGAGTGAGGAAAAATTAAATACAGTACCGGTAAGTGCAATTGTGCTGCAGTTTATTTACTGAAGAGAGGCAGACTAGATGAATACAATACAGGTAAATAAATAAATAGAGATAAAAAAGTCCTTGTTTAGGAAAACAATTAAAAAGAAACATGTTGTAAGTTATATTCAGGTGTTCCAGATTGTCACTCACTAACATGTAGGGGGCTTATAGACAAGAAGACTAGATAGAAGCCTTTTGCTTATAGGCCACTACCGGTACTTAAATTTAATGCATTAAATATAGACTAACTGTGCAGGACATGAAACAAAACGCAATTATTATTAACTTGCAGTAGAGTTAATTAAAAGTAAAGCATTATGAATAATTATTTTGCTCTACATTATTAAAATATGAGGATTTAGTCACAATATTAACAATTGAACAGCTCCAGAAGTAGGATTATGGTTTTAACTTCATATAGGCCTACTTACCTTGAGATAACTCAGATTCTGTTATAAACCCGAATAGAGTGGTACCGGTACACAATACGGACTGTAGTCTACTAATCGTTACACAGCTATTAGGGAAATAATGTTGCTGGTCATGTATGTCCTTGAGTTGTGAATAAACACGATAAAATTGTCCTACCAAAGTACAATTATTTAAAATCTATCTTTATCAGTTTCTCTATCGAATAATAAACAGTGACGTAGCATAATACAAGATGGAATATGAACTATGAAGGATTAACCAGCGAATAAGGAGTACAATAATTCGCTATATGCTGGATTAACCTCAAGTGCTCGAAATAAAGAATGTTACCTGTACCACTTTTCTTCAACTTTTAACACCTTTTTAGGTTAATCTATTTTTTTTATACGGCACATTTAACAATGTACTGCAGAGCATGATCAAACAAAATTGAACATAATGAAGTAATGTATACCATACCATTCACTTTATTATGCAGAAAACATAACCTCTTTTTTTTTTCCGACAAGTTTTACCCATTGTTGCCAAATTATCTATATTAACATTTCAAAAACTTTCAGTATAAAATTTATATTTTCTGTCATCACATCACAAATATTAATTAGGCTATAGAAGTACTGGTACTGCTCTATTCCATCGTGAATTCAATGTGAAAAGGTTAATAGACTTTTTACTGCACCTGTTGAACGCGATGTAGACAGCGAATAGGGATGGAGAAAACTCCAGCCACTATTGAAGCGCGCAACTTAAAGTTGAGTGGAAGTAGAAAGTATGGTCGCGGGTTCATTTTCTCATTGGAGGTGGCTAACAGCTAACAGCCAGCAAATATCCTAGATGGGGAAGTAACACGAGGTTTATTATGTAATTTATCCGTTTATTATGTAATAATAATAATAATAATAATAATAATAATAATAATCCGTAGTGCTACAGCCCATGAAGGACCCAGACCGACCAGCCGGCTGCTGGCCTCACGCCCACATTCCGAAGCACAGGTGGACGATCATCCAACCAGAATGGAGATATCGTGTGGTTAACCATTATAGCTGGCTTTCGCAACCTATCGTAGCTCCCCAAGTGCATCATGAGATGCTGGGTGGGCACCGGTCCCATACACTGGCCGAAATCTGAGAAAATTTCTTCCCCCACGAGGACTCGAACCAGCGCACATTCCGTAACGTGAGTCCTGGGCAGGATGCCTTAGACCATGATGCCACGTTGCGGGACACGTCTGCAAACTATTTACCTATAAATCAACAAAGTCAAGGAAAAAAAAATCGACTTCTGTTCCATGGCTTCTTTAGTCTCCTTCTTCTTCTTCTTCTTTTTTTTTTTTTTTTTTTTTACTAATTTCGGCACCGCAGCCAGAGACTTATTGTGCTTACACCCACAACTCTACTGAACACACTGCAGGACTCCCTTGTGTACTGGGTCAGGGTACTCGGGGGGCCACTGCGAGAGACTACACACACACTGGGACAATGGACAGACAACCAGTCCCTGTGAAGAGGTCCGAATTAAATCCCCCTGACTTCACAACCAGGAATCGAACCTGGGCCACCTTGATCAAGAGTCCAGCACACTACCTCAAGACCAAGGAGGCGAACTTCTTTAGCCTTACATGAATTGAGTTCAAATCACCTTCCAGTATTGATTCATTTGTCTGAAACACAAAATACCTCTCAAGAGTTTCCAGAGAGATAGACATTGCTGTGTCTACATTTACCTGGAACATTCAATTTGAAGCGAATGTAACCAACAGACATTCTCAGAATTATAAAAACAAAAGTAGAGCTCCAAGATTCAAAATGGAGCTCCATTTACATCACAAAAAATACAACTTTAACTGATTAAAAATCAATATAAATTATTTTGGAAAAAGACAGAATACGGTACCTACCCTTCTTACAAAATCAAATTAAATCCAGCCTCCAGAGAATTCCATAAAGCTTTAAGAAACCGATATCAGGTTGCTGTGGAAAGTAAATTAAGATCTTTAATTGCTGAAGATGAAACATTATGGCAAAAAACAAAATTTACCATAAAGCATACTGACAGCAGGATTCCTCCACTTAAAGTCGGCAACCAATGGTTTTCACCACCTGACCAAAAAGTAAAAATTTTCTCTGAACAGTTATATCAGCAGCTCCAACCTAATCCTAGTCTTGATTTAGATTCACTCATCAAATTCATTTAACACAGTCTCTTCAATTATCTTATTTTGGGGAATTTTTTTTACGCCAGGACGTCAGAAATCAAATTAAAAGATCTTCAAATAAGAAAGCTGCTAGCCATGATCTTATTGTTCAACCTCTACTGGATAATTTTTCTAGAAAACCACTCATTCTTCTAACACAAATATATAATGTAGGTATATGTTTAACATATTTTCCTCGAATAATGGTAGCATGCATAGTGGTAATGATCCCCAAGCCTGATAAAGACAAAAGCAAACCTACAAATTATGCCGCCCAATAAGCTTACTGCCATTATTATAAAAAAATCTTGGAACAACTTCGAGAGACTATTCCTCGAAAGCAGTTTGGATTTAAATCAAACAACTCTTGTCCACAACAGTTTCACCGGATCACTGATACTATTTTAGATACCGGTACAGTACATATGAGGAAAAGGCAGTGTGCTTGGGTCTCTTCTTAGACACGCAAATGGCATTTGACACAGTATGTCGTGAATACCAACTCTCAAACCTTAAAAATCATGTATCATATACTGGTACCTATTATTTGATAATTAAGTCACATCTTTCACAACATACATTCTGTGCTAAATATAATCTGTTCTATACATCTTGATTACACAACTTTTAACACTGTATCACTTCGGAATATGTATGATAAGACTTTGTGTTAAATTCTAACGCACCTTGTTTACATGTGTCGAACTATTATGGGTCATCTTCAGAACTGGTCGTTGCTGGTCTTGGCGCCTCTTGTTTTGTTTCCTGCGAGGGTGTGTTCGTGTGGTGTAAAGTGGAGTCAAAGAGTGTGTTCTGAAATTGAGTTGTATGTTGAGAATTTCATTGGGGTGTGTTTTTGTGTGTCTGTATATTTCATATTGTTCTAGTGTGTTTAGTTTCTGGCTTTTTGGTTGGATGTGTAGTATTTCCATGTCTGTGTTGATCTCTTTGTAGGTGTGGTTAGCATTTGTGATGTGTTCTGCATATGTGTAGGTGTTTTGTAATTTTGTTATGGCTGTGATGTGTTCTTTGTAACGTGTTTGAAATGATCTGCCTGTCTGTCCTATGTAGAAGTTATTGCAAGTGTTACATTTGAGTTTGTATACTCCTGTGTGGTTGTATTTGTTTGTTTGTGTGTTGAGATGTTTTTGTAGAGTGTTATTTGTTCTGTACGCGATGTTGTAATTTAATTTCTTGAATGAGGTTGCAATTTTATGTGTGTTTTTGTTTTCGTATGTTAGTGTGATGTATTTTTTGTGTTCTTGTACTTGTGTTGTATTCTTATATTTTTTGTGATTATGTTTTGTCTAACGTATTATGTTGTCTATTATGTTAGGGTTGTATCCGTTTTCTTGTGCTATGTACTTGATTGTGTTTAGCTCTTCTTTGTAATCATGTTGGTTCATTGATATGTTGAGTAATCTATGTACCATTGTTCGGAATACAGCTTGTTTGTGTTGTGTTGGGTGGTTGAATGTGTTGTATATGTGTATGTGTGTTGTTGTTGGTTTTCTGTCTACTTTGAATGTGTGTTTGTTGTTTACTTTTTTATTGTGATGTCTAGAAAATTTATGGATTTGTTGTTTTCAGTTTCTAATGTGTAGTGTAGTTTTGGGAGTATTTTGTTTATGTGTTGTAGGTTTTGGATCTGTCTTTTGTTTCCTTTGTATAGTATTAGTATGTCATCTACGTATCTGTGCCAGTATATGATGTTGTCTGCGTGTTTGTTGTCTTTGTTTAGTATGTATGTCTGTTCTATGCGGTGTAAGAATATTTCTGCTAGTATGCTGGAAATAGGTGATCCCATGGGTAGGCCTTATATTTGAGTGCAATATTTGTTATTGTATGTGAAGTACCGGTAGTTCTGTATTGTGATTATGTCTGTGGTGTGTATGATTTCTTTAATGTGTTACTAGTTAATTTTTCTACTAATATTTATTATATTCCACGTGCATTATTTCTGGGCAAATTGCCAAGTAAATTATGAAATATGAACCAAATTCATCCAAAATTTAGAAGAAATAGCTACAATAGATGACGTACTCAAAATCATTTCTTTTGGATCAGGAATGTGAATTTCCGCGAAAATATGGAAACGAACTTCCTAAAGCATTGCAATACTTTGTTCTAATACTTCATATAATTAGGTCGCATACCATACACGTAAAGATTTTTTTTAAAAGTACGGTACAGTAGGATTTTCAACATCTTGTTTATTCAATCTTCCAGACAATACAATATCTGCTTACCATTTGTTGGTGCCACAAAACACAATGAAATGCTGGTAGGGAGAGAGATTTCGTTTGAGAAGATACTTTCTCAGGTCCTATCAGGGTTGCCAGATGTCCTGGATTTAAATGGTGTTTGTGTGTCCTGGTTTGAGTTACATTTGTCCCAGAATGTCAAAAAGATTGGAAAAATATAATTCTTTGCTCATTTCTGTAAAATTATTTTTAAAAATCCCTTACTCATTTTTTTCAAGATCCTGTCCAACCTATCTTTAACATAGTCTTCAACACTGCCTGGTGCCTCCTATCAGGTTGTATTGAAATAAAAACGGCAATACTTTAGTATGTATTATACCGCAGCATTAATCTTTACTCTCTTTGGAAGTTGATTTATTATCTATAGAATTTAAACACTGGTATCATGGATTTTTTCTGTATACCGGTACATCAGGATATATGACATACTTTTTCCAGACTATGAATAATTCAAAAGAAATTTCATAATCTAGCAAAAATGTAAGAAAATTAAAAGTTTAGGCCCTATACATTTTATTGAAATACATAAAACGAATCAAACCAATTGTATTACAAATTGAATTAATTGAAATGTGTAGCCACGTTAAGGTAACAGGAGTAGTCCATACAATTATATCTTTAAGAAAGGGGAAAAGACTAAGTAGCTTTCGAGGGATAATTTTATTGAAGTCGTTCAAAATGCTGTTCAATATTCTTTTGAGAAGATTAACTAGATGTTTGAAATGGGCAGGGTATGCATAATGTATGGGTGAATCCAGAAATGTGTATAGTGCTTTATTTGGGAGACCTGAAGGGAAAAAGACCTTTGGGCAGCCCGAAAGGTAGGTGGGAGGATAATATTAAAATGGATTCGAGGGAGCTGGATATGATGGTAGAGACTGGATTTATCTTGCTCAGGATAGGGATCAATGACAGGCTTATGTGAGTGTGGCAATGAACCTCTGAGTTCTCTAAAATCATGTTAAGGAATGCAGTATCATCACCTGTCCTGGATTACTGACGAGAGAATCTGACAACCCTGGATCCTATGGTGTTTGGAAAGTAACTTCTTTGTAGCTGGAGTATAGGTTAAGGAAATTAAAAGAATATACACCAAAACTGAACTCAGTTATATTAATATATTTAATACTGCTTAATAAATAATAGATCAGTTAAATAAAGTAGCCTATTCATTATCTTTGTGGTTTGTTGTTTTTAAAACTTCATTGCAATTATATTTTTGACTGATGAGGTCATGATGTATGTAGATGTTAATTCTTTCGCAATTTTGTACAAAACCAATATTCCTACATATGCTTGGGAAGAACAAACAGTATTTACATACTTCAACATACAATAAGAAAAATCTGTGATGCATAACACTGTTATATAAACTCTTATTTAAATTTGCTGTGCTGTAATACAAAATTATATTCATTTTGCTACAGCTTTAAATTCTGACCTTAAAGCCTACAGTTTATTATGAATGTATTTCTTTTACTTTAACAAAAGTACTTCATCACATAGTAATTCATTTCTATTCGTACTTTTTATGTGCATTAAAAAATCACTAAAATACAGCATTTATTCATTACATAAGAGATGATAAAATGAAACCTGTTCATGTACTTTTCATAAAGTTAACTATACCGTAGTTTAATTAAGAAATTTTATCGTAGCTTGTTAATGTGTAACCTGTAGGATGAAAATGGAAAATTTTTTGTTAGAAGAAATATTTGCGCAAATCCAGGCAGTCATCCAAATAGGATTTCAACAATTTTCTGATATCATCCAGAAAACTGTTCTTTAACTGTTATCTAAACCAATTACGTACATCGTTTACAAATAGTCTTCTTCTTTAGCGAATCTGTAATTTTTAGAGACTTTATACTGGTAACTACGAAAAAAAAATATTTTCATCAGTGGCAATGTCTGGCCAGGTTGCAGGTTTGCGCAACTACCACCTTTATTATACATACCGATATTCCTTTTAAATTAATTAATTTTTAATTCTTCCAATAGTACTTCAATTAAATCTTTTTGAGGAGTGATAAGTTTAACGACAACATTCATTTCCATTCAGACCAGTGAGATGAGACAGTTTGCCACCCAACTAATAATACTGGAATTCCCGCTCATGTCTCGTATGCAAGTATCCAGTGTAGCAATTTTACAAACGAAGTCATTAAACTGTGTATTAAAAATGGTGGTGGCAGTTGTGTAGGTCATGTCACATATTCAATGATTTAACCCAAAACGCAAATAAACACACATTATAATGCAGCGAGATAAAGGTATCATATATTCTAATCTTTCGCTTTTGATTGCTGCATAGAAGTTCTGTATGATTTCTTTCACGAGTTTCTATAGATTAGCTACATTCAGCAGTGGACTACCATATTTTAAATGCAATTTAGGAGGCAATCTTTTATTTTAGCCACTCAGGTTTGCCTTCCCAGTAGCTAATACTGGTTCAAATGAGAGGCGAAACAAAGCAGGTTTCATTTGATCACGCCTCTTATAATTCATTAAGATGCATGGTCCAACATTGACATTCTCTCATTATGTATTTTTTTTTATGCTAGAGTCCTACAAATGGACGGAAATCCGAGTATGTATCTGAACTCAGAAAAGGTATACAGACCACTGCTAGACTTTGATGCATTAAGACTTCAATTAGAAATATACTGTGATGATAGTTTTTCATGTAGAAGAAAACTGATGCTAAGTCAATTATTCCTGTTACTGAATAGTGTAAAATTATTTCTCACAGGACATAGTCTACATAATCTTAGAGCAGGCCTGCACAAACAGTGCTCAACGAGCGCGCGTGCTCCTTCGGAGCAGTGTTTACCGCTCGCCGAAACGGAGAGGAAGATACGTCAGAATGACATAGACTTGCTATAGGTAGAGGAGAGGGAAACGACCACTCAGTTATCTAGTGGAGTGCAGTGTGTAGGCCTATTCTCAGTAACTGTTTCACGTTGCTTACCTACTGCTACAGTACAGTATGGAGGAATCTAAAAGACGGAACATAACATTTAACGATTTACAGCTCGAACTTATTGATCTTCAATGTGACCTAAGGGCTAAAGATCGTTTGAATAATACGAGTACTACTAGCCTGGTTGAGTTTTACAAGACTAAACATTAGCAATAATATCCACGACTACACAGGCTGGCTGTGAAAATGATTGCTATGTTTGGCTCAACATTTATATTTGTGAGCAACTGTTTTCTATAATCAACTTTAATAAAGGCAGACATCGAACATCTGTAACTGATGTTTCATTATGATCAGTGGGCTACTGTTCCTTCAGCTGCCAACAGCATAAAACGTCGTTTTGATGTACTGATAAATAAAAATTAACAAAATGATATTGTACATTTAAGTAGCTATAGAATTTCTATTACTTCTGTAAAATAAATATTTCTTTATTAATAGTCCAAGATAGTATTGCAAACACTGAACGGGAATTCATTTCATAAGCACTCGTAATAGCACTTCCTTTTGTGTTTATTTTGTACGAGATCACCCCTTCTTCCAGTCCACCCTTACACAGAGCGCAGCTAATATCTGCATTCCGCTCATGAGCTGTGAGCCGGCTCGGAGAGCGCAAACCTTGTGCAGGCCTGTCTTAGAGGTAAAACTACCAATCAATCTTCTTAATGTATTTAGCTGTTTGCTGACAACATAAAGTCCACTGTAGTCTATTCAGTTTTGTTTTTCATTTAGAGGTAAAAACTATAATTTGACAATTTTAGCACCTAAACAGAAGTGGGTGATGAGAAACCATACTTCAGCAGTTTTGCTAGCAATTTAGTCTATACTACTGGTACGAACAATATTTAAATTATCTTAATTACAGATATCGTTTGTTAATTTATTTAATTCTTCTTAATTTCCTCGTTTTAATTGATACCCATTTTCAATTTGTATAACATCCGCAGTATTGTTATATACGCAATTAAAAACTGCAGACCAGTGAGATTTGAACCGACATATTTCTACTATTTTTATACCGAAAGCCTCCATAATTATCATTAGGTTTGTTCCAGTATGGTTCGGAATTGATTCTAAACTGCCTTCTCATGCGCAGTAACTCAATGTGCGTTCCAACAAGACTAGAACTGATTAATTTGGAATGAGTGAAATTGGTTCTCGATTAAGAGCAGACCTGGGAATTCTGAACTGTTGACGCATGTGGAGGTGGTTTAATCTGAAGTTATGGTTAAAATGCTTCGAAACTAGGCAGGTTAAAATAAAAAAATAGTCAATCATGAGTGATTTGGAAGGTAATAGTGATATATCTTATGACGAATTAAGTTCGGAAGATGAATATAATTTTAATATGAGAAGGAACTCCGAAGGCCTTGAAAGAACAGTTCGAGAAACGTTCCAACAACGTAAAATCCCGAACTAGTTCTGACACCGTACACAACTGGTGCATGCGTCTAAAGAAGTTCGGAACGCATTCTGAATTGCTTGTTGGAACAAACCTATTGTGACATCAAATGGAGTAACTCCAAGCTTGAAAATGAAGTTTTACTTCCACTAAACTTCATTCTTGAATGAAGGGATCTTTCATATGAATTAAATCTAAAACTAACACATGAAGTTATAAGCTTTTCACACCCTTATCCAACGGTTGTCGCACTAACAATTTTATTCAAATAAAAAATATAATTTGCCCTCGGCTGGGACTGAATCTCATACTGTGTGTTCAAATACAAGCATAGTAACCACTGAACTACCAAAGATAATGTAGTACAGTAGAACTTCAACTGTCGTTACTATGCTAACTGTAATTTGCTTTTAAAATACTATTAAATTTTATTATTGTCGAAATTCTACTAATTGGCTTTATCAGATCATGAACCATAGCAATACATTTCTTCTGGATGACTTAACATGCGCACATTCTCGAGCATCCAGTCACATGCCCTAAGGTTTAATTTCTTTTTACTGTTTTTGTTAAATAGGCAACTAAGAGCATGTTAGCTGCTAATTTCAATGTTAAAAGCTGTAAACGACATGGTTTCCGTTTGAAAAATGCAATCAGTGTTTACATAATTTTATAGCAATTATTTTTCTGTTAAAATTATATACAAATGTGATGGATTTAATCAATTTTCGTTATATTAAATTAATTTGATAGTGTTACGAGGTGATATTTCTTGCAATAGCCTACATATTTGTTTTAAGTTATAACCTAAAAGAATAATTTTTTTATGTGATTCGATCTTACTTTTGGAATTATTAATCACGATAACCTGATTTAAATTATTATATTATATTGTTGCTTGGATAACCGTCACGATTTTGTGAAACAAATTAATTACAATTATGATTCGAACAGGTAATTAATAAAATATTTACATTTCATAATTTCAAAAAGTTTTTAGTTGATTATTTAATGACACTGTATCAACTATCAGGTTATTTAGCATCGATGGGACTGGTGATGGCGAGATAAGTTCGAGAATTCGCCATACATTACCCGACATTCACTTATGGTTGGGGAAAACTTCGGAAAAAACCAAACCAGGTAATCAGCCCAAGCAGGAATCGAACCAATGTCTAAACACAACTCTGGATCGGCAGGTAGGTGCATCAGCAGACTGAGCTATGTCAGTGGCTAATTTCACAACAGTAATCTTACTTGTTGATATCATTGTCATCGTCATTGTCAAGGACTAGTTCCTTCTGAATTCATTCCAACTCCAAACCTGTACTGATAATTTATTGGCATGCCCATCTTTTCAATGGTCTTCCTAGTATCTCCTGCTAGCTGCTGTGTAATGTAGAACTGTCCTTGGTAATCTGTTGTTATCCATCCATAGTACATGCCATGTCCACTATATTCTGTATTGATAAATTTTTGCGTTTAGTTCGTCTACTGTTAATTCTTTTCTTCCATCTTCATTTCTTTCATTTTTTTGTCTAACAATCTGTAGCCACCCACTGCTCTTAGAAATTTCATTTCTTTAGACTGTATTTTCTGTATATAAAATTTCTTAATGGTACATGCCTCTGATCCATATAATAACATTGATATTACCATAATTTTATGCAATTTGATTTGGAAATCTTTCCTAGTTTTATCATAAAAGTTCTTATTATGGTCCCACAGATGTGTTGGAATGTGTTTAAATTATAACCTAAGTATTTAACAACAACCAAATTTCTTGACTTAAAAATCGATAATGTGTTAAATTGGAAAAATCATATTAAAGAAATTACCCCCAAACTAAATTCAGCTTGATTTGCTATTAGATCTATGCAAAAGATAGTAAATATCAATACCTTAAAAACAATATACTTTGCATACTTCCATTCAGTAACGAGTTTTGGAATAATATTCTGGGGAAATTCCACAGATAGTAACAATATATTTCTATTACAAAAAAGAGTAATTCGAAAATAGTAGGTGCCAAATCTAGGGAATCGTGTAGGACTATTTAAAAAAAACTACAAATAATGCCCATGGCTTGTCAGTATATCTTTTCATTAATAATCTTCCTCGCATGTAATCGTGAAAACTTTGTAACTGATTCAACAGTTCATAGCATAAATACACGCCAAAAAAATGACTTTCATACTCCATCGGCAAGTCTATCGTGCTATCAAAAAGGAGTGCGTTATATGGCAATAAACATTTTTAATAACCTCCCTATCGATATAAAAAATGAAACTCAAAACATAAAATTATTCAGAGCCAAATTAAAGAAGTACCTAATTTCTCACGCCTTCTATTCTGTAGGTGAATTCATGACATTCAATAACACTTCATGAAATTGATACTAAAACTTTGTGTTGTACTAGTAGACTATATTGTAAATCTCGTCTGTATATATTTCATCTAGACTGTGACTATAAATTAAGACTTTATAATAGTATTAAGTTTTTTAACTTGTTCCATATTCTAGCTGTAAGCATGTATGAATACCATGGAATGTTAATAAATACAATACAATACAATACAATTTAAACTTGTTCTGCGGGTTTGTTACCAATGGTAAATCAATCAATCAAACTCCTGTATCTCCTCATGAGGAGCATAGGGCATTCACAAAGTGCCTCCATTGGACCCTATTTTTAGCCAACTTCTTCACTTCACTCCACGTTTTCCCCATCCTAGCAATTTCCTCCAAAACTGTTCTCTTCCATGTATTTTTTGACCTTCCTCTTGTTCTACTACCCTGGGGGTTCCAATCCAAAGCCATTCTTTCTACTGCTACCAATGGTAATGTGAACTCTAATGCGATTTGACATATAATTTCCAATATGCGATATTTTTTTTCCTGAACATCACTAAGCTTATTTTTTTATTCTAGAGATCGTACATAGCATAATCCATACTACTATGGCATTCCTTTTGTTGTGAAGATGATTTCTCATCATTTCTTTTTACCAATTAAGAACCCAAAAAAATTTTTTATCTCACCAGAACATGGACACATCAATGTCTCCTAGCAAAATCAGTTAAGAAAATTAATCTAGTGTATTTCCCTTTCCCTTCCTCCCATTATGTCAATGTTGGACACGTTAACTTATAACTTCGATTTGTTGTTTTTTATTGCTTCTCTCCACCAGGTAGGACGTGAAGTTGTCGTTTGTCCTTGGAAAAGTGCTTCTTTAATGTTCTTGTAGACCTGCAATGAAACACAAAATCAATTATCACATGCTATATTATCATCCCCAGCACGAATTAATTTCAACAACGCAACTCTTCACATACTAAAGTACATATGAATACACAATCACGCACAAACACACCTTGTAACTCACCTGCAATCACACAGAAAAACACACATACATCCTTACAGTCAAACACACACACCAATTAGGGGATATTATTAATTGAAGTTCAAGATTTATTGTTGTACGCAATATTTTATGGGTTTTGTTCTTCATTTCTTATTGACGTATTTTATTTAATTTTAAAAAATCATTTTTACTTCATAATTATGATGGAATTAGGCCTATATTATTACTTTTTTTTTATTTTTATCACATACAGATGCACAGACTACACACATGCAGTCATTCACCTATCTACTTCCCCTATCTTCCCATTTCAGTTTTCTCGAATGGCAAGTACTTTGATTTTCATCCCTGAACCACGCATCTTTCTCTGGGTTTAACATGCCAAAATTGTAGATCATTTCACCATTAAGGATATTGCCCAAGGTGCATCATGGGAGGTCTGTCTACATTACACCAGAGTATTGATGATTGTGATGGATGTAGTGGTGGTGGTGGTGGTGGTGGTGGTGGTGGTGGAAATGTTGACGGTAAGTGGTAGGTGACAAAGATTAATGTAGAAAATATGTTGGACTGCTGACAGTAGAAAGAGATCTATGCCTCAAACATCTGCTTCCTAAACAGTCTTTGTCCATCACAAATTCCACTTCGATTTGCCGGAAGTTGAATCCTGGTCTCCAACATGTAAAGACAATGACCTAATAAACTAGCCATTCGGTGAATAGTACGTCTCTCTTTTTACACAGTCAACACCAATGACAGAATTTGAAAACAAGAGACTTGTAACTTACAAGTCAAAAGGAAACTGAAGTATATTCATTATCATCATGTGCAGTTCAATGGCTCCTTTGAACGCCCACTCAACAGATTTACCGTATTGGCCCGAGTGTAAGCCGCACCCTTAATTTTAGGGGGGGGGGGAAATTGGGTGCAGAATGAGAAAAAAAGGAAAATTGAGTGCAGTGAAATTTACCTGTCACATTCATTATCCAGTTACAAAACTGTTTACACTATTTAAACACTTTTTCTTCAATTACGGTATTACGTGGGTAAATCACCAAAAATACCGGTACAACTAATCACAGTCTTCTCTAATGTCACTGCTGACTTCACTACTACCGGTACCGGTATTTGTTTCATCACTGTCACTTTGTTCATCACTCTCCGCCCAAAGTATGTCATCCTCAGTGCCATCCAAAGCATTAGACACGCAGCATTTCTTGAAGCCTTTGATGATTGAATCTGGTGATATCGTGTGCCATGAAGAGAGAATCCACTCACACATAAGGCTGACAGATGGCTTCTTGATCTTCCCAGATGGAGTGAATGCATGACCCCCTTCTAGAAGTCAATCCGAATACTGTTTTCAGAGATGGTCTTTAAAAGGCTTGTTCACGACGACATCAAGCACCTGCAATTTTGATGTCATACCTCCAGGTATGACGACTAGGTCTGTCTTCAATGCAGTAATTTTCTTCTTTACTTCGGGTGTGAGGTGACCTTTAAAGGCATCCAATACTAACATAGCCCTCTTACAGAGCAGCGCACCTGGTCTGCGATTCCAAACTGTAGCTAGCCAGTCCACCATTAGTTCGGTTGTCATCCATCCTTTCTCTTGGCAACGAATCACTAATCCCTTAGGTAAATTCTCCTTGGGCATAGTTTTACGCTTCAGAATAACGTACGGAGGCAGTTTTCCTCCATCTGCCGTAACCGCCAGCATCACAGTGATTCTTTGTTTTTCATTTCCAGTTGTTCTCAATGATATGCTTTTCGCCCCTTTATTGTCAACTGTCATATTGCTCGGCATGTCCCAAAATATGGGCGTCTCGTCGGCATTGCCGATCTGGTGTAATGGGTAAGAGTGGCGCTGACGCAATTCAATGACGTGCCTCTGGAAGTTGATGAGTTTCTCAGTAAAATCCTCTGGCAGTCTCTGTGCTAATGAAGTGCTTCGTCGGAGAACAAGGCCACTTCTACGCATAAACCTGCGGCACCAACCTATACTCCCATGGAATTCTGTCTGTGGAATGTTTAGGGTCTTCGCTATTTCCAACGATTTTACCTGGATTACTTGTCGAGAGATAGGCATCCCTTCTTTCCTTTTGTCTTGTACAAAGGAAAGGACCCTACGTTCTAGTTCAGGGTATTTCCCAGCCTTAGGTCCTCTGAAAGATTTTCTGGTTGTATTGACATTTTTCAGTTTATCCTCCGAGGCGATCCAGCGCCGCACATTAGACTCATCCACACTAAACTTTTTGCCGGCTTCTCTATTAGACGTACTCCTAGCATGACGAATAACTGCAAGTTTGAAACTAGCGTCATAACTGCGCCGAATTCCCAAGCTTGTTGAAGCTTTTCTTTCTACGTTTCCGCTCATGGCTGAACTCGTAGCTACGTACAAACTGTTTTAATCTGTCCTATCATACAAAAGAGTACGATCACTGTAATATGAAGACTGGTACATTGTTGCGTCACATACCATACGACTGCTGACAATTTCAAACACGAGTGCGTGGCATTGTTGCTCCATTTAAAATTGATAAAATTACCAGTAGCAACATGCGCCACATTTCAAGTTTAAATTTATCGGCAGCGCAAATAAGCCGCACCCCAACTTTTCGAGTTTGAAATTTGAATAAAAAGTGCGGCTTATATTCGGACCAATACGGTACAACTTCCTACACAAACACTTCTGACCATCCCATCCCGTCCCGTCCCCTATTACCATGCTCACAGTTGCCACATTCAATAATATTTTCGTGCTAACTGACGGGATTCTTGGAATTTGGAAAAGATGTGGCAACTCTCCCTCCACATGGATATGAAGGAAGCCTGTCAATTTTTCTAAATGCGGGTTGTGATAGGTCACCAACAGGTGAAGACAAGATTTCCGTCACAGTAAGGAAGACATTTATTTATGACAACCAATTAGTAGGGGACAGTAGAAGGTCTATTGACAAAGTCCTTTCTGTGAAACTGCACTCCTGATATAAAATAAACTACACCAAAAAACTGTGTAATGAAACCCTATAAAGCTTTTCGCGTGACTTAATTGATATGTCTCCGTCATCAGAACTCAGCACAGTCTTGCAAGATATATATATATATATTTTTTTTTTGTACAGAAGCACTGAGCATGCACAGTACGTTAGAACTGAAACTTGGAAAAGTCAGGCAGTCTTAATTTTGTTTCTGGATCTGTACATGCATAAGGGATATATATTTATCATCATCATCATCATCATCATCATCATCATCATCATCATCATGTCATAACATTTAATTGTGAATAAAATCATTATAATTGTAATAGCTCACATTTCGAAGTAACTAACTAATCTGTGTATAAGTAAACTTGATCTGTACATAATTAAAGTAGTATAAGCGCAAGTATTAACTCTTGCACTTATTTGGTTCGCAAAATATAATACAAACACTTAATATCAATATCAAAGCTTAATATCAAAGACGGACATCTGACCTCAATCGAAATTCAGATAGCTGTGGTTTTTTATACAATTTTTCATGCTCTTTCCAGTTATAGTGAGACCATATGCAAACTCTAACACTACATTTATAAAATAAATTGTGTTAAATATTACAAAGAACAATGTGAATTAAAAAATTGTTTCTAGATCAAAACTATGGAGACAACAGATGTCCATCTTTGATATTAAGCTACTCAAATATTTTATGTACAGTAACTTATATTACCTTTATTATTATTAGACCTATTATTATTATTATTATTATTATTATTATTATTATTATTATTATTATTATTATTATTACTACTATAGTCCCGTAGCTCTAATTTCCGGGAGCCAATCGTGTTGCAGGTCAGATATATTTAAACATGTGCGTCTTGTGATTCACTGGTGAAGACGTTATTCATTTCTTAAGGCTCGATAAATACTTAATATAATCGCCAGCCATTTTGGCTCTTTTGTTGGCGTTCGCAGAAAGCAAACGAAGATGTTATTTGCCGCTCAATTATTTGCTGAATTACAGTGCGTTTAATTTATTATCATAGGAGCTACGACATGATAATGTTTAACGGTGTGGCAATAGATTCCTCGTATGGTATCTCGGCAACGAAAGAACAAAAATGGCGAACGATATACTACCTACCTAGACTTTATAGAGCCTTCACTTCCTAAGACGTAAGCAAAGAGAAGGAGTCACGCCGGGAATAACATCGCGACTATAACTACTTTTATCATCATCATCATCATCATCATCATCATCATCATCATCATCATCATCATCATCATCATCATCATCATCACCACCATCACCACATCCATTGAATAATTTAAATATGCAGTATGACAGGCCTAAAGTAAAATTTGATTTTGTTATGGTGTACTATTTAGCAAGTATCTGTATTTTTTTCTATTCCAATGGTTTACCTTAACTGCCAGTATTCAAATCATCGTCACTTTTTTCAGGTTTGTCAGCTTTAATTTTCGTTGTCTTCCTCAGATTCACTGTGTTGTCAATTTATTATTATATGTACTTTCCGCCTCAAATAAGCCAGGCTAAGGATTTTATCACTCTCTGCTCTCTGCAAGGTATGAGCCCAGTAACCTCGAATCCAACAGCTATCTAGCATGGTAATGGAATAGGGAGGGATCAGCAAAAGAAATTAAACAATGTTTAAGAACCTTTGTCTATGTAAGACTGAAAGAACTCTCAATTTCTTAAAACCGCTTTTGAACTACAAGGATTAGCCACAAAAGATGAAATGAGATGTGTTAAAAATGAAGAAAACTTAACTTAGTTTTGATATTGCACGTACCTGTCCATCTGACTTCCCAATTGCAGAATTTAGGATGAAATCTGGAGGGGCTATGGCATCAGCAAGTGCCACAGCATCTGGTTTCAACAGTGTGCACAAATGTAAAATTCCATCCTTAATCAGCTTTGAGGCATTTGGACCAACAGCATATCCTCCTGAAAACACAATGTAATTAAGAACTACCAGAACTACGGCCATGTTACTAAAAATGCAACTAAACTAAAGTTTTTAAATACAATATTTGGACTGTATTCCATTTTTAAGTAAGCAGAAAAGGGGTTAAAATATATTTTCGAAATGACATTGGGGGTTACTTTGCTCGACATTAAAGGCGGGGCAGAAGAAGATATCAGATGATAGACGACATTAAAATACGAATATATGGATTATATAAGTTACAGAGACTAAGAGAAATGCAGAAAGTAGAAAAGACTGGAGAATGCTAGGTTTGCAGTAAAGACCTGCCCTTGAATGGAATTAATATGATCAGCAGACTGAGCTCATAACATATGAAATTCATACCGTGTGCCAATGGTTGAGTCTCGACATGTGGTAGTGAAAAAAGTGAGAAGCAAGTTTATTCCAAGCAAGTGTTAATTGTAATCCTCTTAAACTTACCTTCATATAAACTCCCAACGTGCTTTTCTAAACACCAGACACCGTACAATGAGCATAATCTCTTCAAGACAGTTTCTTCTGCTCCTTTAACAGCTTCGGAATTACAAAATTTCCAGAATAATTGAATAGTAAATCTCTGAGAAGAAAAAAAAGAAGAATATGAACAAAATAGTTAGAGTAATATTCTGTTTGCGTCATGGCAAAGACAAAATGAGAACATGTTAAGATTAATGATCTTACTTACGGCTTTTAAGGAACCTGAAGGTTCATTGCCACCCTCACATAAGCCCGTCACCGTTCCCTATCCTGAGCAAGATTAATCCAGTCTCTACCATCATATCCCACCTCCCTCAAATCCAATGATCTAGGATGTTTAATTTTATTATTACTGGTACTAATATTATTACAGGTATCAGTACCTGTAATATTTCATAACCTACGGAAATGATACAGTAATATAATCCATTCATAATTTTTATTTGTTATGTAAACTTTTCCAATAAGGCATGTTCACAAATATGCAGTAACTTGAAAAAGAAAGTAAATATATGGTGAGTAATTTTCATTAAAACTTTTAAACCTTACTTCCAAATGTTTATAATTTCTTCCACCGTTTGTAATTTGATGCATTACTATCATGTTTTCAACAAAAGGAGTTTTTTTTTTTTACTTCGTTATTTAACCAATGCTGTATCAATTATTTAGCGTCAATGAGATTAGTGATAGCGAGATGGTATTCAGCGAGATGAGGCCGAGGATTCGCCACAGATTACCTGACATTCGCCTTACAGTTGGGGAAAGCTCTGAAAAACCCAACCAGGTAATCAACCCCAGCGGGAATCGAACCCATGCCTAAGCACAGCTACAGATCAGTAAGCAAACTCCTACCACCTGAGCTATGCTAGTGGTCTACCTACATTTCTTCTATATAATAAACATATTCTGGAAATTACAGAAATTTTGTTTAAGTTTTTGTCCACAAGCATTAGAAAATAATGAAAAGCTGGCATAGTTTTTAATCTCTCAAAGGCATTTGACTCTGTTCAGCATGGCAACTTACTAACAAGGTAGAAATATATGAAATCCTAGGATTACCTTTTAAGCTAAGTACTTCATATCTGATCGATAAGAAATAAGCCACAGAAATGTTTATTATTTTCAGAATAATGGTACGTACTAGAAGGAAAATCCAATCAAAATTTGACACAAATATGATATACACATCTGTATTGGGCACCATGTTATTAATTTTATATATTAACTATATCTTGAATCCAGATAATACAGGCATCAACATCATCTATGCAGATAATACAATAGCAAATTGTAGGGGAGAGGTAAGACTAATAATCAGTAAAAGTATTGGTTCAGAATGTAATATCTACTTCCTACAATGTAGTGAACTATTGTGAAGGAAATAATTTGACATGTAACATGAAAGAAGCAAAATTTATAAAATTTGAACTTTCCAAAAGAGAATGAGCACAATGAGATTAGAAGAGCTGAAAAACTACCTAATATTAATAAATGCATCTATACTTTCGAAGAGTTCGACTAATAACTTATAATTAATTATACCTCTATTTTTAATTTTATAATTCTTCTTTTATTATTTACATACTAATGATTGTTATTAATTTGTAATTCTATATTTAAATTTCTAATTAATTGACAATGTCAAAAACTTTTGTACATGTCTATTGACAGATTATTATTATTATTATTATTATTATTATTATTATTATTATTATTATTATTATTATGGTTTGTATTAATGGCCCATTTTCTTAAGATGCTCAGAAAGATTAATACGCAAGAATGCCTCTTAAGTCTGGAACCATAGGTATGTCACTGAAATATTGTTTATCCAGAGTAGAAACTTGAACGAGTTTGCTACATTGTAAGATTAATCACAATTTTAACGTCAAAAACTCTCTACAAGTGGAGAGAGATCCCTGATGATTAGAGCCCAGATTTTATGCAATTACATATTCTGTTCCTATATGTGCAGCTATAAGAAAAGCTAAAATGCTGGCGAATCACACCAGAGATCATTATTCTAAAGTTTTAAGTTACATATTTTGGTGCATAATAAATATTTTGGCATATATTACTTATTTTACATATTTTTAAGGACATTGCATATTTTGAAAGAATGTGTAATTTTCCCTAGACTGGACTCATACGTCTGAAAACTGTTTATAAAGCTTGTCCCTTCGTCTCTAATGCATAAAAATAATTCAATAATTGAAAATAATAATGTATTGTGTCAAAAAAAATTGGACATCCCTTTGCCATGCTAACATTTTGTGTATCCCTTAAGGAGTAACGGTAAAGTAGAAACAAATACCAATGCAAAGGATGCGTCATTGTACTGCTACCGCGGTGAAGGGCAAAGTGAAAATTACCCTGTGGGTATGACTATTTGGCACAAACACCCCCAATCAGTTGCTCTGAAAGAAAACAGTAGTTCTTTCAGTTTTCTTGAGCAGCTTATTCTGACATCAGGTGATACAGCTAGCTAGTCTACTGCTATGACACCAGTCGCATACAAGTTAAAAAATTGGATTTCAATTGACGATGCCTTTACTAGTGATGGCAAAATAGTGCTGTTCAAAGTGTGTGACAAACGCATTTAAAACTGAACTTCATGTCACAAACAAAAAATGTGCTCTGTCGAAAAAACAAGTTCTTCTTACACAAGTGGTGCTGGAAGCTTCTTTGTCTTCTACCAGTGGATTTAATAAAGACTTTTGCATGGCAATGGCTGCTGCAAACATACCATGAAATAAATTTGGAGTGCCAAAGTTTCGAGCATTCCTACGCAAATACTGCAACTTCAATATTCCGAATGAATCAACACTCTGGAAAAATTATTTGAACTCCAGCTACACTGACATAAAGAAAATGATTAGAGCACTTAACTTGGTGATTCCTACATATGGGTTGCCGTTGACAGGACAATCAATGACCGCAGAAAATATGGAAAAATATTTAATTACTAATTGCACCTCCAAACAATAGTTAAATGAGGTTGAATCACATGTGCACCTGTAATTTTTTATCAGTGTGCAAAAATACATCTAATAAAGTTTAAATTTTAAGTTACATAATTTTTATTTATTACACATTTATCTACATATTTCGCCATTTTTAGTTACTTATTTCTTACTTTCATATTACATAAAATCTGGGCTCTACTGATGATGCTCCATAAAGTACCTTTCTCCTCCATCGTGAATTCTGATGGCGATTTCCTATCTGGTTTCAACAGGTTGAAATTCCACAAGTCCACAGGTAAGTGGAAATGTAATTTCCTGGATACTGCATAGATTGTTGACAGCCTGTTGAGTGATAACTTGAAGACTATGGTGTAAGCAATGCAAATCCATCTGAAGGTACATATCATGAAATAATTCCTGACATCTTTCATCATGTCGTGGAGGACTGGAAAAACCTTCTTGAGCTACAGCCTAACAGTTAATGGACAACACACTGAAAACATTCTGAGAGCTACCGGTACTAACTTTGTCTATGGATGGTTCATATACTTTTTTTTTTTTTTTTTAAATATGGGACACTTTCGGTTTGAATAAACCAATCTAATTATATTATTTTTCTTATATACGAACATGAGGAAAGGGAAAAGAACATAATTACATTAATTATAAGGTTTCAGTATAGCAATAATTGTACTTTAAACAATACTAAATCATTGACTTTTCCCTGTGATATATTTCTCAGATGAATGTATTTTCTCAAGTAAAGAATGATTATGTTGTAGGTACTAAGTTATTAAATTCTATACAGTCCTTATTAAAAACATTTAACAATGATCACAGCTTTCACAGTTTCTACAGATAACCTTTTTGTTTGTCCATAAGGAAGGAGAAATACCGCTAATTCTTGACGCTTGTGCCAACAAATTTGGACGATGATAAGCTAATTTTTCTCTAGCCTGTAGAGAGAGAGATGGGATTTTTTCATAATCAAAATTTTCGGGAATTTTAAGGTTTTCAAGTTTTAACAATTTTTTTTGCATTTTCTTTCTATCAAGATATCCTCTGGAAAACAGCTTTCAATACTAACATTACTATTGGCAAGGTTCTCGCAACATGATAGCATTGCCAATTGGTAAGACATTTTTATGAATGAGAGCTATCGATTTCTTGGCAATTACATGTTTTAAGTTTGAGAATAAAAATGTTAAACACAAGACAATTCTGCATCCCGAAGAAGTTTATCAGAATGCCAGGACACAACCTCATAAAATACGAACCCTACCTATGGTTCCAGACTTATGGGGCGCCTTTAAATTCATTACACATTATCTATACAGTACTTCAGTTGGCAATAAAACAGAGTTCTTATTGCTTGTTTAAATAAAGCATTTCATTTTTTGATTTCAACTGAAATTTTCAGTTAGAGTCTGACCTCGATTTCTCGAACCTCTATAACTCAAATATTCTATTTCTCGAAGAATTTTCTAGGTCCCGACCATATTATACCTATGTACTTTACAAGTTAATAAATAAGAAAGATTGGAGAAAGCTGGATTTGCAGGGAAAGACCTGCCCTTGGACAGAACACTAAATGAATGAATGAATGAATGAATGAATGAATGAATCGTCGATAAGTCGAAATTCGATATTTCGAATTTTTGGTACCGTATATAGAAACAAAATTTTTATCCCAAGAGACAGAAAATACTCTGTAGCTAGAATTCTATAGTGCTTGAGATGAAGAGAAAATTGATTGTGGATTTCCATTAACTGACATCAACCTTCTTGATTCTATAATGTTGCTGCATATGTTGTGGCACATCATCAAAATGGAAACAATTTCAAATTGCTTTCGAAAAGCAGGATTTTCATGGCCTGATGATGGTGAAGAAAATGAAGAGGAGCTAACACCCACACTCCTGATGAATGGCTACAGTACCAACATATTGCCAGTTGTGACGCTGACTATGATACCAGTACCTTCGTTAATGTGGACTCTCAAGTTATCACGACCGAGTATCCAAGAGATGCAGTATACTTAATGGACCAGAGTAGTGCAACAGTGGATCCAGGGGAATCAGAAGAAGATGAGTTAGTTGAGGTTAGGCAGCTCGAATGTTATCAAACACCATCTGCGAACCAGGTGTTAGGTGCTCTAGCAACAATTCGATCTTACATCCAGGGACAGTCATATGTGAATGATAATCTTTTCAGTGCTGTTAACGTGTTGGGAAATTACATGGTAGGCAACATGATGAAAACAAGAAACAGAAGAAAATGACAGACTATTTGCAGTAGTACAGTACTTCTCTTGTAAAACATAATTCTGCTTGTACAGGTAATCCTTTAAGGACATACAGTACGTTATTTTGTCATTTTCCAATGAAATTTCAATAACCCGAAATTTCCATAAGTTCAACTATTTTTTTTGGTCCCATTGCGATTCGAGAAATCGAGATCAGACTGTATATTTCTGCTGAGAACTCACATTACACTAAAGATTTCTTCTCACCCATTAATTCGAACTCCATTTACCTCTATGTATGCTAGAGACAGTGGCCTTGCCAAGAACACTTGGGAATCATTTATTGCTGTAAATGGAGTCTTCCCTTCCATAAGATTATTCTTGTATGTGTCCAACGTCTTCTCTAGCAGCCATACCACGAGCCAGTCATAGGCTGCTATGATTGCTGAAAACAAGTGTTCGAAATTAGAGACAGTGGGATTCACTCAGCCTCCAGTCAAGTTGAGTACCGGGTCTTTCCTGGGAGTAAAAGGCACTTAGAGCATTGTGCTAACCACACTATCTCTTCTAGTGCCGAAGGCATGAAAGCATGGAGCTATATCTCCACATCTCTCATGCACCTTCATGGCATGACGTGTGAAGATGGTACCTCTACCTATTACCTCTTCTATCGTGACACATAATCTATGCAATGTTCACTTACCTGTCTGTTTATAATCATCAAACAGCGGATTTTCTGTCCCTATATAGCGACAAATCACGTCCTTTGGCTTATGGAGGGAGCATAGCAATAAGTTAAATGATCTTTCTGCAACTAACGTTCAATATCAGGACCGAAAATCCAATGCCTGATAATCACTGTCACCCACAGTTTAGTCACTGATGGGCCTCAGTTATGAAAAATAAAGATGTCGAAAAACATTAGAATTTAAAATTATTTTGAATGGAAGTGTTATAAAATCGACCCTCCCAAGTACTAACATTGTAACTCAATTTTTTATGGTTTTGGGTTGTCCTAGTTAATATGGTCTTAAATTGTTTCTTTTTCTCCCAGTACTATCATTGTAACTCTAAACCTTTCCAATTATATGTAAAATCTTATTGTTACTCTACATATCTGTATACATTAATTTACATGATCATTTTAAAATGTCATTTTCATCTCCTGAAAAATGTAAGAAAGTGAGTTACAATGTTAGTACTTGTGAGGGTCGAAATTACATTAAATCCAAACAAGCAAGGAATATAATATTCATGCAATAAAAAATATACAGTCGGATTGATCTTTTGGACAATGAAATAGCAGGAGCAACAACAGGCTATTGTCAGTGACGAATCCAGATTTCCCTAAAGGGGGGGGGGGGTTCTAACTTTTTTCCTATTGTTGTCACTCACTATTATGAAGCTCACTTCCAGGAGAAAACATAAATTCATCCCCCAGACAGCTAAACAGAAACTGGCGATATTGATCACTGAAGATGAAACGAAAAATGAGGATTTCGAAGAAAATATTCTGAACTTTTATGATCAGTGGATTTCATATCTCGAACTATAGGCGGGGAGTTTCGAGGGTACTGAGCTGATTTCCGTGATAGAATTAGATTACAGTTATGAACTACAGTGGAGCAGTGTCGAGAATCAGCTGAGTTTATAAATTCACTTGTTTCTAATCCTAATGCTTCCAACAACACTGACAAACTTTTTGTTGACATGGTGCTCGAGAGAATCTTGTGCTTTAAAAAAAATCAAAGAAAAAGCGAAGAAGTAGGTGGGTAAAAAAAAGACCCGAACAGGGAACTGGAAGATGTAAATCTGCATGTTTAAGTTTTCAACAATTTAAAAGAAAGTGAAACGAAATTTAACATTATACATCTTGATCACACAACTTTTAACACTGTATCACTTCGGAATATATAATTTATTTCTTTCACGTGTTAAAACTATGTTACCTCGTTGACTAATTTCAGCCTGTTGTTGGCTATCCTCAGAATTGGGTGGTCCTGGTTTTCACGCCTTCTGATTGTGCTTGCTGTGAGGGTGTGTTTATGTAGTGTAATGTGAGGATAGTTTACAACAGGCTGAAACTAGTCAACAAGGTAACCTAGTTTTAACAGGTGAAAGAAATAAATTATATATTCCGAAGAAATTTAACAATGTTGAGAAATTTTTAGACTCTGTGTAGCCTACTGTCATCCAGAACTTCTGCACCTGTGAAGAGTTTCTTCTTTCATGAAAATCAGAGTTTTCATGCGAGCATTTCTATGATTTCATCATTCCCCGTGCCGGCCGAACACAAAGAAGGAGAGTTTGGCTGGAATCAGGTCTCGGCATAATTCAGATGGAAAGAGCACTTAGCATACCAAGCTGAGAATCCTGGGTTCGATTCCCAGTGCCAAAACGAATTTTTCTCCATTAATAAACATGATTATTTAGTTTCGCTGTTAACTTTTTTTACATGTTGGTACAATATAATAGATAGCTTTCTTTAATGCAAATTATATCTCAAATTTTTGGAAAAACAAAAAGTGTCCGTATTTTTGTATCCAGAATTATGGCAACCCTACCCTTGAAGATAATATAGAAATTCTTCTTTAAGTTTTGAATAGCAAGGCATGTTTATTATTTTCTAGGTACCAACATATGAAATTACAATGACACTAGTGAGGCCGTTAAATAAAACAGATATTACAAGATATTATTGATGTCGGTCTAGAGATAATTAATTAGCATGTTATTTCACTAATTTTAAGTAGTGAATGCATCGCTGGCGTGGACATGCTACATTACAATTACGTAGCTTATGATATCTTTCATTATTTCTTAAGCAATACAAATTTCAAACCTAACATAAAAAAACAGTTCTTTCTTACTTACTATGAAGGTCACAGATCTCTTCCACAGTTCTTGCAGTGAATTTGGAAGTCTGAATATTGTTTTTAAAGAGAAAAGAAACTGACTCAAAAGGCGAACTAACTGTATGACTTGATTCATTTCTGTGTGCCCACAGATTAAGCAGCCACCGACTTGTCTGCTGACAAAGGACATTGTTATCTCCCTCATATGTACAGTTTGCATCATTGTCATTGCGTATCATTTGAAACCCAGAACCTGAAAATAAAGAAAAAAGACAAAACTGTTGAGACATAAGATGAATGATAGGTACAGTTTTAATGAAAAAAACCTAAGCCATTTCCTTCGTTCTGAATACTATGATGTGTCTGTTTTACATACAGTTATTAAACCAACAAACTCAGGGAAGTTGTACGGGATACCAAAACAAACGGTTTTCTCTAATATATTTTCTTCAGAGGCTTTATTAAACCGGCAGAGAACGTATATGTTCTTCAGTTCATGACTACTCTACAAATTCATATTTTGTTCTATGTCTTGACTTAGTGCAGTGCTTTATTAAATCGGCAGAGGGGGTATGTGTTCTCCAGTTCATGACTACTCTACAAATTCACATCGTGTTCGTGACTGCTTGATCAATTTCCAGGGAAGTGGATTGGCAGAGGCGGTCCTGTATCTTGGCCTCCTCGATCTCCTGATTTGACCCCTCTGGTTTTTTTTTTGTGTGTGAGGACAGATGCGTAATCTTGTTTATGCAATTGAATCAGAAGATCTGGTGGCCCGGATATTTGCTGCAGCAGAGGAAATAAACGATAATCCTGAAGTCTTTCGCCACAATAGACAATCCATGTCCAGCCGATGTAACCTTTGTGTACAGGTCAATTGGGTATTTTTGAACATCTTTTGCAATGATTTTGGTGTGTAAAATTTTATAAGAGACTCAAGCAATAAAGCATGAGCAATGGTTTGTGTTACATTAAGATCTGGTGTCTTTGCGAAATAATGCCTCACAGCACAATATGACATTAGAGAAAACTGTTTGTTTTGGTGTCCCATACAACCTCTCAGAGTTTGTCGGTTTAATTACTTTCCACCCTGTACAACCTAGCATTAAGCTAAATTTTACTGGCTACAGTTTTTTTTGTTGTGGTTACTTCGGAAAGTATCAATGATCCCTGTTGGAGTAACATGCCGAACTTCAAGATCTCTGCCACTTTCGATCTTAACCATAGTGCATGGTGAGAATCTACACAGCACAAAGATGATGATGATTCATGGATCAATCATGAAATAGTGGCAAAGAGAATGGGATACATTTTAAAATCTGTCCCAAACATTGTTCTTGTCCACTATAAATTCCACTTTGTCTGGACTGAAATTTGATCTCCAATAGGGGAAACTGAAACACATTATTTGACCAGAATATTTTATGTTGTAATATATAACAAATTTTTAGTACTACGCTTAGAAACTTACCTCAAACATCACAAATTTTGTCATTGAATTTCAATGGAAATGCTCGCAAATCTATCACAATTAAAATACCAGTAAATGAAAAAAATTACATTAAAATTATACAAAATGAAACAATACTTTTGCGAAGACATTCTACTTTCTCCAACAGTTAGAAGGCAGGCTTTCCACGCTGGAGAGAATTAAAAGTGTGCTACTTTAGAGAGGGCTTCTTAGACTCCATGTATTCCTTAACTACACTGCCTATATTATACAGAAACGAAATACACATATGTTTTACTTTCATCATGTCCCCTCAAAACAAGCTCAAATGTAACAGAAAATCGGATCTAATTATTTATTCTAAAAAGCACAAACGTTATTATGTTCTTCATTAAACACGATTTAGTAATACTGTAATATTCACTATGGTATCAAGGACACTGATATCCAAAATATTTTCAGTGTGTTTTTTTTATCAGTACCGGTACATTAAGAAGTCCAAGATCTTTCCCTTCCATTGCACTTCATCAATCAATGTCACAAAGAGGGAGAGATGAAAAATAAAAAGGGAGAATATTTCTAACTTGAAAACTACACAAACCATTATTTTCATATATGTAAACTTTCTATTGTAAGTTTTATGTCTGTAGTAAGTCTACCTTTTTTTTTTAATTTTCTGACTAATTTACAGAATTAATTGTATTTTAAACAGTTTTTCATTCCTTTCAGAGCCATTATTCAGAATCAGTTTCATTTTTTGCATTCAATAACTCACTGTGTTAAATGTTATAAAACTTAATTTATTTATGTTTATAATATCTATAATAGTGTTGTAATTCATAACTGACATACATTTCAAGTACCCAAATCCACCACATGCTTCTCGGCATTCCTGTATTCCTCGTACAGCTATCCAGCTACACAAGCCTTTAGCTGAAGCTTGTATATTATGTAACTCCAAAGTGAAATCAGCCTGTAAAAAAGTTAAGATCAATTATGCAATAGGATATGAAGCTATGGAGCATGTGGCATTTAGTAAGTCAGTGTTGTTTCAATGTAAATTAAATAACAGACATAAAAGTAGTACGTAACCAAACATAATTCGAAGGAAAAAGAAACCTAGAGTTTTATTATATTCAGCTTGGAGATGAGCAGTTTCCCTAATGAATAATGATGGTGCTGGCAACATGGAGTGAATATCGGACTAACCAAAAAGGTGGAGGAAACTGTAATATGTATAGTAATTCTCAAATATTTACACTCACTTTTAAAGTTTTAGTATGAAGTTTTGAATATTGAAGCTCCGAAACAGGTATCGGTACTAATACAGTGCGTCTTTGCCATATGTCCTAGATGATTGGCCGGCCGCGTGTTCGGTGGGAGGCTGTGATTCTGCTGCTGAGATGACAAGCGCGCTCGCGCAACTTAACTCGTTAAAACTTACAATGAAGCTTCATGCACAATATCTGGTTTCTCTGATTACCAATATCTATCATTCTGTGATGCCACGTGGCCATGCAGATGAAATCAAGCCTCATCAGAAAAAAAATCGATCAGGGATCAAGTTCTTCATTATTTAGTTTTTCTAACACCCAATTACAAAAATTAAGCCTGCGATTGTAATCTTGGGGCTGTAATTTATGACATGACGGAATTCTGTATGGTTTTAGTTTCAATAATTTTGTTGCCACTCCTACAGATGCTTTAGAAATCATTGTCTGCTGTGCTAAACATCAGAGACTTGCATGGGCTATGTTCTAATGCCACACCAATTTCATCCAGTTTTTCCTCCGTAAGAACATTGTGCTTTTGTAGTATCCTTTCTGTCATTTACAGAACCTGTTTCACCAAATCTCTTAAATAACCTTAATATTGTTTTTTTTTTTTAAGAGTACTGGCCTGTCAGGAAATTTATGTCTGAATTTTCGCCTCATTGAAGCACACCATTTTCTATTCTTTATGTACGTGTTGTATATGCAAATACATTCCCTTAATGAATATCAGTTTACCATGACAAACTATCTGCTCTCCATCTCAGTTAAACGAATACTGCCAAAGGCCAAGTTACAAATAAACTGTTTTATTTATAGACGTCGTAGTGTTGATATGAATGGGAATGGTCTTGACTAGCTGCATCGGCATACATGTTGTCTTAGCGGCCTCTCACCAGGAATGCAGCTGGTCAATCATCATAGACGTATGGCAAAGACACGCTGTAGTATGGAATATTGAAAAATGTGGTATCAACTCTTCCATAGTTTTTTTCATATAAACTTTTCTATCTAACAGAACTTGCAGCATTGCAGATGAAAGTATGTACTATATTTTATCACTGATGACAATATTCTACTCCGACCAGAAGCAAAATTTTACTCTAGGTGCCATATTAATCTCTATCATACATATCCCACATGATGTTACTACTTGTATTTTAAACAAGGGGGAAATTTGACGAGACCCGAGTTTTTATTTTCAATATGTACTTTGTTTACTAATACATTCTACTTTTTTTTTCCCCCATTTCATTTCTATTTCATAGATCTTACATCAGCACTGAAGCTATAAGATGTGGAACAAGTCACGAGTTACACAATTTCTTGGCGAGATGAAGTGAGGCCGAGGATTTTCCAAAGATTATCTGACATTTGTCTTATGGTTTGGGAAAACCTCGGTAAAAACCCAATCAGGTAATCAACCAAACGGGAAACTAACCCAAGTCCAAGCGCAGCTCCGAATTAACAGCTAAGTTAGTCTGTCGACTGAGCTTATGCTGATGGCTCTACAAGAATGTACAATAGTGGCAAAAAAACCGGACTGACCCTTGTAGCTGATTTCAGAACCTTGTTCACTCCAGAGCACGATAGACTGGTAACTAAAACTTTCGAGGTTCGAATCCTGCCTGGGAAGGAAACTTTTCTTTGTTCCTTATTCAAATTTATTCCCAATACTTTTCGATTGCTGGTAAAATTCATGTTCTGAGAATAATAAATTAATTAAGTAGTAAAATATCGCTGCAATTGAAAAGTATTAGGAATAAATTTGAATAAGGAACAAAAAAAAATTTCCTTCCCAAGCAGGATTCGAACCACGAAAGTCTTGGTTACCAGTCTATCATGCTCTGAGTGAACAAGACTCTGAAATCAGCTACAAGGATTTATCCGGTTTTTTGCCACTACTGTACAATACATCATACCGGTAAGCAGATGAACTATACTGGTACAAAAGAATATACAGTACATAGCACGCAGTTGAATTATACCAAAACACAATACACAGAAGATTAATTCAATTTACAAGCCTGAACAATTCATCAGCAGAGGCATACAAAATTATGCAATTTATATATCATGCAGATTAATTCAATTTACAAGCATATACAATTCAATCAATTTAGCTATACAAAAAATATACAATACATACCAAGCAGATCAAGTCAATTTACAAGCATAAACAATTCATCAGCTGAGCTAATAATAAAAAGAATTACCATCTTCTCATTTTCTTCCTGCGATTGTCTACCATCAAGCTCTGCAAGGTACCATAAGGAAGTATTGCTTAGTATTTTGTGAGCGTATGCTGCAGCAAGATAAGGGAACAATCTCCATTGCTGAAACAGTTTCAAAATATGAATCAGAAATGAAAATCAGAGGAGCATTGTATGACTAATTTCTAGAACTAGCTAACACTCCAAAAATGTAGATAAGATGCAAAAAATTCAACCAGAAATAAAATTATTTGCAGAGAAATAGAGTTCATTAAATTTACTTTTCTCAATTACATTACTGGCTAGATTTAAGTTAATGTAGTAAGTAATTCGCGCGTATGTGTGTGTGTATACAGGGTGTTTAAAAAATACGGGGCATAATTTCAGGTATGTATTTCCCACATGTAGACAATCAAAATAGTTCATTACAACATGTGTCCGGAAATGCTTCATTTCCGAGTTATGGCCTTCACAACATTGAAATTCACCAGAACGTTTTTCTTTCCGCAGGTCGTTGTCATTACAGAAGATGTTCAAAATGTCCACCTCCTGCTTGAATACAGACCTCACATCGATGTCTCATTGACCTGCAAACACGATCCCAAACTCCAGGACTATGTCCTCAGAACATGCCACTATTCGATTCCGAAGGGATTCCAAATCAGGCACCGGAGACGAATAAACCAATGATTTTAAATGGCCCCACAAGTAGAAATCGAGAGGGTTCAGATCAGGTGAGCGTGAAGGCCAAGCAATTGGGCCACCTCTACCTATCCATCGATCAGGAAACCTTCGATCCAAGTACCGGCGAGCCGTACGACTGAAGTGTGCAGGAGCACCATCATGCAAGAAGTGAATGTGTTGACGATTGATCAGTGGAGTGTCTTCTAAAACATGAGGTATGGTGTTTTCCAGAAAGTTTGTCTACGCCTGCCCCGTAAGTCTGTTTACAAGTACATGGGGTCCAACTAATCAATCACCAATGATACCGGCCCACATGTTGAGGGAGAACCGCACCTGGTGATGAGATGGAACAGTTGCACGTGGGTTTTCATACGCCCATACATGCTGACTGTGGAAATTTGTTATGCCATCTCGTGTGAACTGTGCTTCATCTGTAGATAATACTAAGGCAGGAAAGTTCAGATTTACACCACACTGCTGCAAGAACCACTGACAGAACCTAACTCGTGCAGGGTAATCTGCTGGTGACAGGGCCTGTACACGTTGCGAATGATAAGGATACAATTGATACTCTTTCAACAGTCTCCAGACAGTCGTATGAGGAACACTGACTTGCAACGCTACCCTTCGTGTGCTGATAGAAGGAGTCATGTTCACAGCCTCCAGAATCTCCTCCTGTACTTCTGGAGTTGTACATCTTGGTCGTCCCCTTCCCAAACCAGAAGAGTTAAATTTTCCATACTCGCACAGACAGTAATGGAGACGTACAAATGTCTTCCGATCTGGACATTGTCGCTGTGGGTATCTCTCCTGGTACAAACGACGAGCCAGCGCAGCATTGCCGTCCGCCTCACCGTACATGAAGTGTATCTCTGCCAGCTCTTGATTTGAATACATGTCACACAGTCTAACGCCTACACAACACTGAATCTAACCTTCGCCTCGGAATGAACTGTCAGAGTGCCCTCTGAATGTCTCCTTTGACGGCAACGACCTACGGAAAGAAAAACGTTCTGGTGAATTTCAATGTTGTGAAGGCCATAACTCGGAAATAAAGCATTTCCGGACACATGTTGTAATGAACTATTTTGATTGTCTACATGTGGGAAATACATACCTGAAATTATGCCCCGTATTTTTGAAACACCCTGTATATATACCTAAAATTTCGTCTCTAAAGAAGTTTTCAATTGAACATGATTCTGTAGGTTATAATTTCTCCGAAACAATTCTTTTTGGAGACATATTATCTGTACCATTTTGTCATTTACTTTTATGCAAGAAAGTTTCCAATATATATATATATATATATATATATATATATATATATATATATATATATATATATATATAGCTACAGCCGATGAATAAATCACTATTTCATTTATTTATATTTATTTTTCAAATAAGCAGCTATACATTTTTTTTTAATTTCATTATATTTCGTGCATATTTTTCAGATAAATCGACTTAAATATAAAAAATTCGTCCAGTAATTTAAGACACACCACTGTGCATATACAGGCAGATGGACTGACCAAGACAAATGTCACATCCAAGTCCACTTTTTCGGTACTGGTATTAGGGATGCTGAAAACTCGCATTTCGAAGAAAATAACGAAATCTATTCTTTCGCATTATCACAATACTTCTTTATACTTTAAGTAATGAGTAGGCCTATACAATATGAACACATTGGCACTTGAGCAAATCATATTTTGTACCTGCAATTGATATTCTATGATTGGTAGTTCTTCTTCATCTGACGGCCCAAACTGTCTGCGAATTGCTGAGTACCGTACAGCTATGGCAACAGCATTTGCCAGAGTGGATGCTGATAAGCTGGTAATGCCAGTACGTCCACGCAACAAAGTTGATAGAGATGCAGCTACAACGAAGAAGAACATAGCCAGAATTTTTATAACATACGTACAGTATTCATGTATCAGACTTCCAGATTATTTATTATTATTATTATTATTATTATTATTATTATTATTATTATTATTTATTTATTTATTTAATCCACCCAACAATGTAATTACAGAGTAGATAAAATGAAAATAACAGTAGTAATGCATATAATAATGGTGTTTAAATTTAAACAGTTACAATCCAATACTACTCAACAAAAGATATTAAGCAAATATTACATGTAAATCTCGGTAAACAAAAACAAAAGTATTTACAGTATGAAGAAAACATGAAATGCAAATAACTAGTCACAGATTAGTAACAATAACACAACAACTGATGAGGGACTAGACCTACATTAAGTCAGAATTAGGAGCGAGTTCGTAATGATAATTGATATGAAATAATTTAAGAAGGAAGACCAAATATACAATATGCAAACCAGTTATTAGCAAAATACTTATGGAGTGTTTTGAATGCTGCCGGTATTTATTTCTCTCAAAAGTGTGGTTCTATCCTGAAATATGTCAATATTGCTCAGTTTATTATAGAAGGAACAGATTCTAAGGAGTGGAGAGTACTTATAATAACATGTCCTAGCATAGTTTAAATTAAATGTTTTACTGGTCCTACAGTTCTCTCTTGGTACATGTATTGCTATCCTGGACAGTAGATGACTATTTACAGAACTTGTTAACACATTTAGCCTTCATAAATCTGGAAAAGGCCTTCGATAATATAGATAGAAAACTACTATGGAATATACTTATAAGAAGGGATACCCGAAACACCTTGTAGAAGCAATTAAATCTATCTACAAAGAAACCAGCATATGCTTAGTGATAGGAGGAAACTTGACAGAAGCGATTCCCACTAATAAAGGAGTAAGACAGGGCTGTAGTATCTCGCCGACACTTTTTAATACTTACATTGACGACATGTTTAGAACATGGAAATCTTATGTTAATCCAGGAATATATTTAAAGAACAACACTTTCTTGAACTCCCTTTTATATGCTGATGATAAAGTAATTATCCAAGACAGTGAGGATAAATTACAGAAATCAATTTATGTTTTAAATAAAATAGCAAAAGAATATAATTTTAAAATTGCAGCTCAAAAAACCAAAACAATGGCATTTAAAGGAAAATACCCAATAAGGACAAAAATAGTAATCGATGAAATAATCATAGAACAGGTTAAATATTTTAAGTACCTAGGATGCTACATTTCATATGAAAGAGATATAGACCTGGATAAAAAACTTAATAACTTTCGAAATGTCTGTGGAACAATCCATAGATCTTTAAAAAACAAAACAAGAAAAGATACACGGATAAAATTGTTCAATACAATCGCAGTACCTATGCTAACTTATGGAAGTGAAGCCAGAATAATGACAGAAAAAGATAAATCAAAAGTCCAGGTAGCAGAAATGAAATTTATGAGAAGTACACTAGGATGTACAATACAAGATAAAAAGAAGAACACAGATATACGGAAGAAATTAGAGGTGGAGCCATTGCTGGAGAAATTAAATAGAAATAACAGAAGGTGCTGTGAACATCTACAAAGGATGCCGAATTACAGACTGCCAGCTTTAGCAATGGGATATAAACCAAAAGGAAAACGAGATGTAGGAAGACCAAGAGCGAAATGGGCGCCGGAACAGGTTCAACATGAACCTAATCCTTGAAGTGAAGAAGAAGAAGAAGAAGAAGAAGAAGAAGAAGAAGAAGAAGAAGAAGAAGAAGAAGTTAATAAATTATGGAGGCATTTTATATCAATATTATTTCTTCTGTGTTGCAAACTTTCAAAATTAAAGAGAGACAAAAGAGATGAGTACGAGATACTACTTTCATTATTCCAGGAGGGATAGTAACCAAATGATTTAAGAAACAAAAATCTGATGAATCTTTTTTGAACACACTCAATTTTGTTAATATATTTAATTTGATAGGGGTTCCATACAGTACTGCAATATTCAAGTTTTGATCTAACTAGTGAAAAAAATAGAATTTTTAAACTATCTTGAGAGGAGAATTTTGTGGTATGTCTATAGATAAATCCTAGAAGTTTAAGCGACTGAGACACAAGTTCAAGTATATGGCTGGAAAAATCCATATTATAATTATTATTATTATTACTAATGTAAGAAATATCTCTTCTTTCTATTATGGGGTAGCAGGGTTGCTTTGTATTTGTTTAAGACCATGACTATCATGAGTTTATGACTTAGGTACCTACTTAGGCACCTTTCATAATTCTCCTTATTTCTCCAAAATGACAAGATTTTAAGAAATGTGTAATGATTTTAATGGACACAGTGACTTAGTACATTTTTTCAGAATATTATTTTTTCATTGTTCTATATGCACTTTCAATACTGAAATAGAGTTGAGTGTTCAGGATGTGCTGGGGATGAGTTTTTGTATGTCTGTAAATTTCAAATTGTTCTAGAGTGTCAAGTTTCTAGTTTCTTGGCTAGATGTGTAGTATTTTCATGTCAGTGTCTATGTTGCTGCAGTTGTGATTGGAGTTTGCTACACAATCATGAACACATCCCATCACAACAGGAAACCAGAAGATAGCGCGGGATCTTCACTAGGCTTTAGACAATGAAGAACAACACTTCGAAATTGTCAACCAGGTAATAACCTAAAAATTAACATAGTAAAGAAGTTGAAAAGTTAAACAGTGATATTATTTCTCTTTTCAATTTTATAATGTAACTATTTCATTATTCTTATCTTACTGGCAATCAATATTCTTTGTAGTTTAGAAGTGTTGTAAACTATAAACTAGTTCTTCATTTGTAATTGAAGTTATAAATCAGTAACAAGATATTTATGAAGATTTTTATAATAGTTTTCATTAAATACACCAAATAAAGGTTTTATATGTAGGCCTACACGACTTATCATGTTAAGACCTAAGATTTCGATTTATAAAAGACTGAATTACGGTACTACTTGCCATTACTGGCTCTAAGTTTTTTGTTACAGTACGGTACTCTACAGAAATTTGCACTTTTACTTACCAAATTTTTTCCGAGGGTCTGTGATAGTCGAGACATATTTTCCATCAGATGTTACTGTAGCCATTTTATCCAAGAGACAATTTTTTGGTATCCTGTAGTTTGTAAATACTGCATATCTGTCGAAAAGTATTTGAAACGAGTTTTAGAGTATAACAAGTGGGAACTAAAATAAATATAGATTAAACTAACTATATGGTAATTGGTAATGAAGAAATGAATAACTTAATATTAGAAGAAGCTGGAGAATTGATTAAAGAATATGAGAAATTCAAATTGGAATAAAAATTAAAAAAGATGGTTGGGTTGGCTTAAAACAGAAATTAAAGAAAAGACAGCGAAAAGGAAGGTTATTGATAAGGTGGTTAAATTGAATCTTATGGGATACCAATATATTTATAAAACAACAAAAATAAATATTGTATATATATATATATATATATATATATATATATATATATATATATATATATATATATCATCGTCGTCTTCCTAACAAGTATTAGGCCGAGAATTTTCAGTCCATCTCTTCTTCGGACGATCCCGAGATCTTTTGCCATGCGGATGGTAATGAAACAGTGCTTTTGGAGTTCTGCATCAATCCATTCATTTGAGATGACCCTTCCACTTTAGTTCATATTTGCTGATGAACTGCATAATGGGTTCTACAGTATTTGAAGTTCTTGCATTATGTCCTCATTTTTGTTATGATCCCAGCGAGTATATCCAGCTGTTGCTCTCATGAACCTCATCTCACTTGCTGTTATTCTACCGACATCTTTATTCTTCACAGTCCACGCTTCACTACCATAGCTTAATGCTGGCTGTGCTAAGGTTTTATACAAGCCTATTCTTGTGTCTCTTTGTACTACTGAAGGTTTCATGATTTTATTAATGATCCCCTAAATATATATATATATATATATATATATATATATATATATAAAGAATTAAGTAGATGTGAGACAACTTACAGAGCAAAATTGTGGATATTAAATTCAAAAATTAAATCTATAGTCGAATCTAAAGAAATGGACTTCCTCAGAAGGACTGCACAGTGTTCAAAATTATATATATTAAGAAATGAGGAAATTAGGAAAAGTATGAATTATCAAGATTTTGTAATTAACTATATCCATGGTAAACAATTAATTTGATATGGCCACGCTTGGAGGATGGAGAACGACAGACCAGCATAAAGGGAATTATAAGTATGGTCACTGAGCGTTAGTACCTTTGATATAGCAGGGACTTATTTCAATTACCTTCAAACCAGCTGTACCAGCATCAGCGTGAAGTTCTGCCTTTTCCACTAAGGTTGGTGCTGATATTGCACCAGTAATCTACAGCAGAGGTTCATTTTAGCAGATTTACCAGCAAATAGGGATTGCTGTTCCATCGTTCATGGGTGCTCAATTACACTAACCTCTAGCATTTTAAAGTGGAATTACACATTAACGGAGCACATGTGCACAGATAAACAGAACAGGGAAATTCGCTCATTGTCCATTCTTTACAATTCCTATTTGCTGGACAGACTAGCGAGACAGATATTGGAATGGATATCTAAAGGAAGGAGAAAAAGGGTTAAATGGACTAAGAAAATAAGAAGGCGACAAAAGGATACAGAAGAAGGAGAATGGAGAGATAGAGAAGACTGGAGAATACAAATTTGGACACATGAAGAGGATTGAGCATTGCAAACTGTTTATTAAAAAAGAAAGATGAATCTGAAGTTCAGAAAAGGAAATTGAATCTCATCTGTGATGAGTAATGGTGGGAGTTCTGGATGCTGCCTTCCATATGAAAATAATTTTAAGAGCTTATTTTGTTTTTACTTATATTTTTTGCTTTTCATACTTAAAAAATTCCAAAGATTTCTTTGGCATGTTTAATTTTCATAACCGAGTCCTGTTATTTACCTTCACGATTTGTCACTGAATTATTATTATTATTATTATTATTATTATTATTATTATTATTATTATTAGTATTATTATTTTGTAAACTTGGGATATTAGCTTTTAGACTTGAAAATCTCTTCAGAAAAAGAAATTATGACAATAAGAGAATTAATAAAGAATAACTTAACAATTGTTTTCAAGGAAAGAGGTGATTTACATGTTTTCTTGTTAATGAGTCAAGAAACCCTTAAAAAGCTGCGAAGAGTTCTCCGAAAGTTCAGATACTGTGTACCACTGATCTTGACTTACCCATTATCTAACCCATTTATTCCTAATTTCTCTCCCATATCTCCTACAAAGATTCCCTGGAATGGACGTAAGGATTCTGGGTCTCGAATTGGAGTAACAAAGCCATGTAATCCATGATCAACTCGGTCTGGTGTGATCAGCTGAGCAAATATAACTGCATGAGTCGCAGTCTTTCCTGAAAGAATAATACATAATTAAACTTCTATAGCAACAGTGCTTTTTCTGGCGGACATTCTGGCACCTTTTTGTTTTATTTTTCATCACAGAACCGAGAAATGTGTTAATAATTACGTTTTTAATTTTTCTTTGGACTCCACTTAGATGTTGAAAATCTTAAAGTTGGACGAAAATAAGGTTAAAAACGACAAATTTCCCATGCAATGGACAGTAATCACCTCCCCCTACATTATAATATTCTACACAGAGTTCCGCCATCTTTTTCTCCAGAAGTGTGTAACAATAAGTACTAATAGTGGTAACAAATAAATTTAACACATTTACAGAAATTTGCAGTTAGCAGGGGCGGATTTATAAAGAGACATGTTTAACCTTCTGCTTAGAATCTGAAGAAATTTCGTTGTTTAGAAAAATTTAAATGTGCAATGTTAGATAACTGAAATTTTCTTTTAGCAAAAGTAACACTATATTTATTTAATATATTCATATTCAATATCGGAATATGCAGCCATCTTAGCAAGGTGATTTGCTTGCTAATTTGCTGCGTTTCCCACACCAACATCAAACATTTAATAAAATCATTTAATTCTCTCTTTCGTTTATTCTCATTCATTAAGCAATCTGTTCATCTCATTGATTGATTCTCCCTTTCACACATTCGATACAACATAACAATGACTTAGCAGAGAGGAAAATGATTTTAGGAGTTTTGACTTACACAGAGCATCTGAAGACATATGAACAAAATCCGCATATTCTAGTTTCGACAAGATTATGCTTCCAGTTAAAATATTCTTAAACTGATGTCTGTACAACAAATCTCTTACCTAAACCGCCAATCCAGCATTTACCAGCCTCAAAGTCTGGGGAATTAATGATGAATTCTTGAGTAACTGGGTCAAATGTCGCCGTAGTTCTCATCATCTTAACATTAGTACCATGGCTTACCTCTGTCAATGCATAACAACCATTAATCTGCAAGATAATTAGGACCCATTTACAATACATATATTAAATGATATAATTGATTAAATGGCGATCTTACTCGTGTTAATTGTGTAAGCATGTGCGGCTTACAGCTGTTTCGGTGTTCCTTCACACCATCCTCAGAGCCTACTAGATCTCGGCGTCATCTCGAACTTCTCTGCCTGTTGTGTGGGTGCATTCGATTGTTGAAAAGTGTTGAAATGTGGTGTCAAATAGTGTGTGTGTTCTGAAATTGATCTGTGTGTTGAGAATTTGATCAGGGTGTGTTTTGGTGTGTCTGTATATTTCATATTGTTCTAGTGTGTTGAGTTTTTGGTTTTTGGGCTGTATGATATACAGCCCAAAAACCAAAAACTCAACATTGTGTAGGATTTCCATGTCTCTATTTATGTTGTTGTATGTTGTTCAGAACACACACACTATTTGACACCACATATCAACACTTTTCAACAATCGAATGCACCCACACAACAGGCAGCGAAGTTCGAGATGATGCCGAGATCTAGTAGGCTCTGAGGATGGTGTGAAGAAACACCGAAATAGCTGTAAGCCGCACATGCTTACACAATTAACACGAGTAAGATCGCAATTTAATCAATTATATATATATATATATATATATATATATATATATATATATATATATATATATATTCAAGTTTTAAAAGTAGTGTACGAAAGATTCAACATGGATATTAAATGAACTTCACATAAAAAGTTCAACACTTAATTATTGCATAAAATTAAATAGAAGACATTGACAGAGACTTAAATAAAGTTAAAACTTTAGTCTTAAAATACGCATGCGCAATAACCAAATAAAAATTATTTCAAATTATTTCAATTCAACTTGCCATTAGGAAAGTCCAGTAAAACAGAGCATTTGGAATTGAATGGGTTGCATCAGCTGCTTGTTTATGTGGATGATGTGAATATATTAGGTGAAAATCCACAAACTATTAGGCAAAACACGGACATTTTACTTGAAGCAAGTAGGGAGATAGGTTTGGAAGTAAACACCGAAAAAACAAAGTATATATGATTATGTCTCGTGAACAGAACATAATTGGTACGAAATGGAAATATAAAAACTGGAAATTTATTCTCCGAAAAGGTGGAAAAATTCAAATACCTTGGAGCAACAGTACCAAATATAAATGACACTCGAGAGGAAATTAAACACAGAATAAATATGGAAAATGCCTGTTATTATTCAGCTGAGAAGCTTTTGTCATCCAATCTGCTCTCAAAAAAGCTGAATGTTATAATTTATAAAACAGTTATATTACTGGTTGCTCTGTATGATTGTGAAACTTAGACTTTCACTTTGAGAGAGGAACAAAGGTTAAGGGTGTTCGAGAATAAGGTTCTTAGGAAAATATTTGGAACTAAGAGGGATGAAGTTACAAGAGAATGGAGAAAGTTACACAGAACTGCACACATTGTATTTTTCACCTAACATAATTAGGAACATTAAATCTACACCTTTGAAATGGGCAGGGCATGTAGCACGTATGGGTGAATCCAGAAATGCATATAGAGTGTTAGTTGGAAGACAGGAGGGAAAAAGATCTTTGGGGAGGTCGAGATATAGATAGGAGAATAATATTAAAATGGTTTTGAGGGAGGTGGTATATGATAGGGATTGATGGTGGGCTTATGTGAGGACAGCAATGAACCTCCAGATTCCTTAAAAGACATTTGTAAGGTAAGAACAGGGCTATACAGTCTTCAGAAAAATATATTCACATTATGAAATAAGAAATACTATACATGTCAAAATAGAATAGAATAGAATAGAATGTTTTATTTTCGCTGACAGAATTAAGTCCATAAGGCCTTCTCTTCCACTCAACTAGCCTTAATCAATACAATACATATTTAAATTACGAATATTTACACAACACTTAAAAGATTCTCCAGTACTGGGTAACATTTTTCAATTAAATGTTAATGTATAGTACATATTTAAATTTAGATAAACCTATAAAATAAAGTAGTAACTTAATTTATGAGCTAATTTAATTCAATCAATTATAATTAATTTGAGATAACTAGTAAAATGATGAGAATTAATTTAATATAAGTTTACTAGAACATATGGGGGCAATGAACTCCAACCTGAACAGTTTTGTGTTCCATGAAAGTATTGTAAGAATGTATAATTTTCCAACATAATGTATTTCTTTTGCTATTTGACAGCAATTATTGCACACCTCTACCAAACATAATGTCCATACCTTTTCATTATAATTATCTTCTATCAGATGCATATGCTTTTCTGTTCCGAGGTCTTTAATGCAAGTGGTAAAGAAGAGATGTTTTATGAAGTGTCTCAAACACAAACTAAAATCATATTCACATAGCGCACTGAATAATGAAGCATACTGCAACAAATAAAGGAAGTGTAATAATAAGTACAACAACAACCACATAATAATAATAATAATAATAATAATAATAATAATAATAATAATAATAAAATAAAGAGAGAGAAGGGAAGCTGTATTATTGCAGCACACAGTAAACACAAAATATTACAGTATATGCATACATGTAAAGAGACAGCGAAAATCATGTAATCATGTGAAAAGGTATTAAATGAAACAATACACCATACCTTGAATTGACTTCACACGATTATCTTGCTAGACATAATAGTACATTTAAATTACTACAGCATGAAATGTGAAAATAAATGTGAGAAATAGTAGCCAACTCTGGCATCTACATGATCCAAAAGCTGTCATCACAGAAAAGAATATCAATATAAACTAACAGAAAAATTTAAGAAAATAGCGGGCCTTATCAACACTAGTCATGATCGCCCGTAACAATTATAAACTGAAATAATTATTATAATTAAAGGTTACGAAATAAAACATGTAAAATCTATTTATACAAAATGTATATGCATTTGAAGAAAAATATTATAATTAGACTTATTAAATTTTAGTAAGTGAAATGACTTATTATAATTAATGAGTGGTATTATTAAAGTAAATTAAATCTTCCATATCAGTGATTTAAGTACTAATTTTCATTGCATAAATGTTTATTTTCAGAAGATATTTCAGCAATTATTAGTACATAGTTACATGCATATTTTGAGACTTTTTTGTGGATAAAGTTGAGCGGTCTTGTAATGATGTAACATAATTTTTATAAACTAATGATAAAAATAAACATAAAATAGACATATACGCTGAAGTATTTAATTTATTTTAAACAAAGGTCATGTTAGGACCAGTAGCGGCTGGTGGTCAAAATAATGAGTGTGCTACAATCTCTATATTGGCCTACTGTATACACTTATATGCATTTATCTTAATTTGAGACTCGCCTAGTGACGAAATATGGAGTTCGTTCCTACTGCAGAACTTGTCAATTACCCTGGTGTTAAACGTTAAATCCCTCCATCCTGGACATTATACTCTTTTCTATTGACAGTATTGCAAGAGCAGTGAGGCGATCCTGGGACATAGTGTTCCTTAAAAACGTTTTTATGCGTTTCAAGCAAGAAAAACATCTTTCTGGCTCAGCAGTGGTCATTGGTGTTGTAACCAAAATATTTAACAACTTCGTTACTTCACAGAATGGATCCCGTGAATTGTTGGAGACTGTGTTTTGTAACAATTGAACAGCCATCTATATTTCGGAAGTCTGATCTTCCGTATAGAACTCCAAGTTGCCTTTAACATTCTTTTGTTCAGTACAGTATAGCTGTTGACAGCAACTTCAAGTTCGCGTTCAGGAAAATTATGCAAAAAATTGTCATAAAATTCGCTGTTTAGCAATTTTGTTGCGTCTAGGTAGCTTAAAGATTGGAAACGATGAATAGTTTCCCGAATTATATGGTTACATACCGCCTTGGCATCAATTTTCTGGGATTCAATTTTCCATCGCTTGCTGATTGATTCAGGAGGAACCTAAAGAAACTGGTAGATGGCAGCAGCAGTCGAACATTTGAATTACCAAATACATTGTACATAGTTCCGAGTTCCTCCACAAACAAGCATTCTTTCCTTACGCTTTACTTTTGCAATCTCCAAGCTGTGTTGTGCTGAAGCTGACTACAGCACTTCCCCGTGTAAAAATAGCCAATCAGAGAAGTTATTTCAGCTTCGCACAGGCGCATTAATTGTCTACATTCTCATGTAAGTTTTGAGTAGCACAACGAACCCCCTGAGGCACCAAAGAGCGAAAAGCGAAGACTAAACATTCTATAACGCGTCATGAACATAACCACGGGAAAATGTGAAATGGCAGATCAAATACTATGGTATTACAAATACATTATTTGAGCAAAAATTATCATTGTGCTGTAGCACTGTAGCACATAAGGACGGGCCGCCCCTGGTTAGGACTAATTAGACTAGGATAAACAATCAAACCTACTGAAACGGTCATGTCACCTCAGTGAACTGTCATTTTTTTTCTAGAATTGATTACATTTCTCATGTAACATGTATAACATTTCTTTAATTTCAGTGGTAACCTCCATAAAAATAGGTCAGAAAACTTTTACACACATTTAATGAATGGCCATAAACTGTTCGGAATACTGAGTTTTTTATCCACGGGTAAATCATATAAAATCTCAATGCTTCTAATTACAAAAACTGTCAAAATTGTTTCCTAATATGTTACTGCTGCTGTTCTTTTTGGTATCTTACTGAGTTATTGCGCTCTGTCTTACAGCTTTGTCCGGCAATAACAATGGAGGATATTGAACATCTTCAGATATCAACAAACAAATTTGCATCACAGATTAACATTATAGCTTTTCATTGTGTTAAAATGAGGAAATAACCTGGCGGACTAGTTTCGAAATGATGTTCTTTATTTTTCGAAGTGCACTAGGCTTTGGAAAATGAAGATCACTTTGAAACTAGTCAGCCAGGTAATTTCCTCATATTAACACAGTAAATAGTTATAAGGTTAATCAGTGATTATTAAGTGTTAAAACTGTATATAGAACAATGAAAAAATAAATTGGACCTCTTTCTTCTATTTGAAAAATGAATGAAGTGGTATGGTTGAAGAAATAAAGTATCTGAATTCAAAAGACAATGTTGCTTGTATACCTATCTAATCATCTTCTTTATGGCTACAAAAAATTAATAAAAATACCGTATAACATATGAAACTGACTATACAGAAGATTTTTCACAAATAAGTGTTAAACAATGTGGACTACATGCTTAGTCTATTGCTTTCACTAAGAAATTAAATAAGTTACATAAGCTGTAGATATTATTTCAAAATTCTAAACATTCTCACTGTACCATGACTTTACATATACGAGATTTTGATTCGTGTCCATAAACAACTCCAAAAATTTACCAGAAATGAACAAATTCACAATCACTATACAAGAAGAAAGTCTAATTTGCACCTGTTTGGACACAAAAGTTCCCTTTTTGAAAAAAGTTTTTATTACAACGGCAGACTTCTATTTAATAAATTATCTGGGTCTATTAAACACATAAATGCTGAAATTAAATTCAAAAAAGAATTAAAAAAATTTCTTATGGATGGTTTTTATTCAGTACAAGAATATCTTGAATGTTAGTATTTCCAGTTATTACATGTTGTTAAGTTGTATGTATATGTTTATTAATAGTAGATGATAAAGGTTTCATAGATAATTATTAGTTCTAGGTTTATTGTGTGAAGATATGACAATTTTAGTGGTAGTGTTCAATTATTTGTCAGCATTATACACCATGTTATTATATATATCAGTATTATTTTGCAAATGTGTATAAGTTTTAGAATTGTTTCTAGTTTTAATTTCTTTGACATGTCCAACATCACCCTGTATGATCCTTAGAACGAAATAAAATACATACATACATACATACATAGTAACTTGTAAATGATTGTATTGGTACTTATCACAATACAATTAATCACATAATGAAGAGAAGTTTATAGTACATTCCAAAAATTAGCGATCATCTCTGTTAAGATAATTTTTCAGAAGAATGTCTAGTGACCACGTAAGACATATTTTATTGAATAAATAAGAATTTACGTCCATCAATTGCATTTTTACCTTGACAGGATTTCGTAGAAATTCTTCTTTTGGTATCACATTATACTCAAGTACTCTTTGGGAACGCAGCAATGTTAAACGGTGTTGCTCATCGATGCTTGGAGTCTGTGTAGCTTGTTGGAACAATGGGTCATTTTCCATCTTCTTCCACACAGCCATCTGCATGATATATAACAATTAACTGCAAAGATTTTTCCTACGCTACCTGGTTTACAGTTAGAAAATAACAGTACTATTGTGCTTTTAAGTAAGCAATTTCCGAGAGAGAAATATTGTCGGAATTTTTACTATAAGTTTGTATTAACAAAATAATAATTAATATCAACTACAACCGATTAATTTTAATAGACTCGATTATTCGATTAAATATTTTTGATTGATTAATCTTACAACAGAAATTGATCGATTAATCGATTAAATCCCACAACACTAATACGAATGCTAGCAAATAAAGTCAATATACAGAATTGTAGCCAAATTCTTATGCATTTCATACTAAACTCTTGCCAACCATTTACTAAATCTATGTTTGATAATATTAATAATTGTCATATTTAGCTTGAATTGCTCTTTTAATTGAAATCTTCAGACCTCTCCTCATATAATATCATAGAAGGGACTGTAAATATAAGTTTTTGTTAAATGAGCCCAGTTGTTTTACATAGTCCATAGCATATTATGATTAGCATAGATCACTAATCAATAATTATGATTTTAGAGGTTACAATAATTTATTACTTTCTACGTGAAACATCTATATTCGACATACAAGAGAAAAAAATTTGTAATGTTGTAACATGAAAGGTTTACTCTGATGTCACCCTCACTCGTGGTACCATGAAAACAGAAGTGTACGATGAACTTAGTGCCTCATGGTTTTCCACGCAGTCAGTCTCGCTGCATTTTCTATTTAACATACCTATATCAGTCATCTCTCTCTATTATCTAATTATTATTATTGGACAGGGTGTATTCATCTTGCCTGTGGTAATATTTATTTAAAATCTATCCTACCCAACCTAAAAAATTACATACCAAGAATAATGACATTTCACGCAATTGAAGAAATTTCATAAATTCCCTATCACCATTTTTAAATTTTCTTATAATATCCAGAACAAAAAAATATTTTTAACAGAATGGGTGTGTAGATTTTTTTTTACAAAGAACTTAATACACTTTTTCCTGAAAACCAATTCGGCTATTGTTTCAATTTATACATTTGAACACCAAAATTCTTATAGGCATCCCTCAATACACCATCCGATATAAAGCTAAAATTAATTGATTTGGTCATTGCTAGAAGGCCCTTTGTCCAAAAATGTTAGTTCTGAATAAATCGAAAAAAACTGTTTTTAAGAAATACTAATCTTTGTAGAGCAAAGTGGTGACTGTCCATCATAAAGGTATATTTGTGCTTTCTGGAAGCACAATTTTTATTTTGTTGTCATATGTAGTTTGTATAATATTATTAATTAAAAATTCAAATTTAAGGGCCTTTTAGCAGTGAACTTAAAATAATTTCACATTTGGTTAAAAATGGAGTACTGTAATAAAATACAGGATTGTAAATTAAATAAACTACCATTATTTCAAGTTAAAAGTATATTTATCTTCTTAAAATATATTTTAATTACGTGTTACGAAGTTTCAGGCCCTTGTTTTAATCTAACTTGACGATTTCATTCTGTATTTTCTCTATGTCCTGCTAGTGGAGAATTTACAACTTTCTCATAATAAGGTAACTGTTCATGGGGAATGTAGCATAGAATTTTCTTGATATCCTGCATTTTGTCTGGGTTGATTGCAATCAATTCATCATAAGTAGGACGTTGGGGAAGGGCTATGTTTTCAATTCCAGGTAGACAAAGAGCAAAAGTATGCCTAATACAACCATCAATGAACTTGGATGTTGAAACAATATGAGGAAGAGTGGCATTGTACATATATTCATAATAACTCGCAGGGGCTAATGACAACTTCGAACACCGAGGTACCTTTCTACCATAAGATTCTACAGAAAGACCTCCTCTTTTGTAAAACATGGGCCACCAGTTAATGAGTGACTTTATTTTTGTGCATGCATAAATATTTTATATAGCCTATCAAGATTTTTGTGGCCTAAGGAAATAACATTTTTATGCAATATTCATTTACGTCAGTGATTCAGTGTAAATATTCTGAACTTACCTACAATCCTCACCAGTTCGTCTTTCAGCCACCAATTCTCCAGAGTAAGTCACATGTTCAGTGCCTTTAACTTTGGCTTTCTTTAATATATTTCGTTTCCAACTGCAAGTATCACTACATCTCTTTTTGCTTTACAAACTCTCAGTCTCCATTTTAATTAGCCGAAATTGCGTATAACATAATAATTTGTAATAAAACACAAATAAAGATCAGAACAGAATAAACAGACCGCTTCAAACAATGAAGATAGCTGATAGTATAGCAAGTATAAAGGTTTGTCATCAGATGGAAACACTGCTAAATGACAAGTTCACAGCTAGAAGGCCCGCTATCCTGGAGTAAGGGCATTTTAGCATGACATGAAAAATGAAATGCTCAACTGTGCGTGTGTATGAAGGCTTGAGGAAAGTCCTTTTAGCACAGAGTGTGTATTTATGTGTAAGGATATTGAATCTGTAGTTAACTCATTTTTGCAAAAATACGGAGAAAGGGCCTTTTAGCAATGACCAATTCAATTATAAAGGTACATAATTAGTGAGCCCGTATAAAATAATTGAAGAACAAACTTGAATGATGCATAGTGAAAAAACATTTTCTTGCATTAATTTTAACTCCTCCTAGCTACTTACCATGATGCTGCATCTCTCTTCGCCTTCTACTGCTATTTTCATTTTTTTCCAACAGAAACATGCTAATTTCCTGTATGTATCTAATGGTCCCTGAGGAAAGTCTTGAAGTTGTAGCCTAGTTTTTGACATTTTTACTTGTTCTTCTGGAACATACAATTCAGTTACAAAATTTATTGATGTAAAGGAACACACACAATGTCAATTCATGGGTACTTCTAAAGTTACCGTACCTCGTTTACTTTGGAGATATTACATTTATGCCTTCAAGTTCTTGAGACAATATTCGAAGAATTTACTGTATTATAAACAGTGGCGAAGCTAAGGTGTAAATATGGAGTAGACTGAAAAAAATCTGCTTATCTTTTATCTTTGTATACAGCAGATGTTTCTCGGTTTTTCTATCAAAATATTTTTTGTGACACAGATCCCACAAGAAGTTGATGACCATTCATTTTCACCCCCAAACAAAATACAGATATACACTGGGGACAGAACATCTAGAAGCTTGAAGACCGTTACTTTTAAGCGGTCCAACCACCCCCTCCTACCGTACTAGCAGGTACGGTACCATTCATTTGCAAAACATTTTCTGAACGGAAGTTATTGTATTGTGAGAGTGCAGCTGGATCAGTGAAAGTAAGTAGTCAACGTTTTCAGTTTGTAGTGCAACGAACAATTCTGCTGTGTGTAGGCTCTTCTGTAGTGACGTCACTGAAGCCTCTAGTTGTTCTGTCCCCGGTGTAACAATATAGCTTATTTATCTGAGAGTACTGTACCCTGTTAGCCAAGGATATTTCTTATATCACGAAAATTGAAAACTTATATTTTGTCTTCCTCTGTAAACGTAGTGTCTGTCTCCTATCTTTGTAAGTACATTTTGTTCCATACATTCAATTGAAACGGCTTCTCTTTAAATTCTACAAATAAATAATAATGGCCCCAATGTTTTCTCAGTATGAGCCACTTTACACAAAATTAATATGTAACACATACACGCATGCATTCTTTATTAAACTAAAGCTCAGCAACATAGCTCATTCATAGAACATCAACATAGCGCGACATATTATAGTGACGGTAGGTGACAAGACTAGCCTCGTTTAGCCCGATGTAGTGAATCGATACCCCCTTCCCAGACCCCCCCCCCCCCCAGCTTACGAGTCAAGGTCGTAGCCATGTCTTTAGAGGCTTGTGATCACAAGCCTCGCCTCGCACTGAACTCTCGGATCATGGAATGACTGCCAACAGTGAACTTAATATGTGGAAGGATCGGAATTAAACCAAGTGTTACGATAAATCATTATTACGAACTTAAAAGGCTTACTGTTACTAGATATAATAACTCAAATTTTTTGGGTAGGCTAAGTCTCAAAAGCTTCTTAAAGTTTCGCCACTGATTATGAAGTACATTTGTTTAGCAGAATTTTTATAGCGTCTACTTTTTACCCTGTGCAAATGGCCCAGATCCCTTAAGAGTTATTAATGTCTCTTTCCATTAGTCCAGTGCTAAAAACAGGATTAGCTGCGTTAATTAAACGATAAATAAATTACGGTACGAGTAATTTACGCGTGTTCGACGTCAATTTATTATATACTTTTCTATGTGGCGTAATAAATTGTTTTCATAAACATTAATTAAGAAATAACCAAGTTAATGCAAGTATCGTAAGCATTTGTAACCACGGAAATGAAAATAATTGGAGTGGTGGTATGTCAAAGCCACGCGTGGTAACGCAATTACTAAAAATACTGTTTAAAAAAATTAACGTTTCTTTTAATTTAGTAGTTCATGACTACTTACTTAACGTAATATCACTCTTAATAAATTCAGAGTAATTTGTTTTATGCGAAGTAAATAGAGAAACTATTATCTTTAAGTTAGCTACAGGTAGAGTTGCGCGTTAATACAAAATAATACAGGGTCCAGCAGAGGAACGGGCGATTTTAAAGAGCGCAGCAGAGTTGAGGGGAGATGAACTGTGCGCACATTCTATGCCCTTAGTCATCGCTCATCATGGACCATTAGTCATCGTTCACCATGGAAAGGTGGAGCGGTGCACAACGTGCTTTCGCAATAAAAAGCTTTTACGAGAATAACGGCAGTTTTGAGGCTACTATGTGTGAATTTCGTCATTTTAATTTAAGGCCCCATGATCTCATCTCGTCCCGTCAGTTTATGAGACTAATTTTCATCCATACAAAATTCAGGTAGTACATCAATTGAAACATTGTGATATTTTCAACCGAATAGCGTTTTGTGAGATTTTAAATCGCATAGATGACACTTTGTGGATGTCTGTCTGACGAAGCACATTTCCGTCTCAATGGTAGTCCGCTATTTATTTCTTGAAAAACATGTGCTTTAAGTGAATTGTACAGTAGTGGCAAAAAAAAAAAAACGGACCGACCCTTGTAGCTGATTTCAGAGCCTTGTTCACTCCAGAACACAATAGACTGGTAACTAAGACTTTAGTGGTTCGAATCCTGCGTGGGAAGGAAACTTTTTTTTTGTTCCTTATTCAAATTTATTCCCAATACTTTTCGATTGCTGGTAAAATTCATGTTCTGGAAATAATAAGTTAATTAAGTAGTAAAATATCGCTGCAATCGAAAAGTATGGGGATAAATTTGAATAAGTAACAAAAAAAAAAAAAAAAGTTCCCTTCTCAAGCAGGATTCGAACCACGAAAGTCTTAGTTACCAGTCTATCGTGCTCTGGAGTGAACAAGGCTCTGAAATCAGCTACAAGGGTCGGTCCGGTTTTTTTGCCACTACTGTACAACGAGGGACATAATAGTTGAGCGAATCGAGTTTTTTTATGTCAAGGAATGCCACACTGCGCATGCTCCGAGCCGAAAGTTTTTGGTCATATGTTGACTAGATATTCGCTTCGCTTTTCTGATTAAATATTACATATCTGTGCTGTAAAGGAATTAAAACTAGGCCTATACTCTCTAATGAACCGCGCTACAGATCTTGGAAATATTTTCGCCCGCTCAACATATTATGTCCCTCATTGTACGCTCACGGATCGGTACAAATTCAACATGCATAGAAAGTATAACAATGCAATTAGAACCAATCCTGATGATGCCATATACAAGAAAATGCATCATAATCAGGAAAAAATGGCAGACTTAGAAACGTCTTCATGAAATTTTGGGGTAAATTCAGACAGATTAATTACCTATGTGAAGGAACCAGTTGTAGATTTGTCGTCTGACCTTCGAGGTCAGACGGAGGCCTGCCGTTGGAATGGGGTTTAAGGGGTTAGGCAATCTGAGTCCCGAGTAGATATTTGCTTCCTCCCATATAGGTAAACTGAGTCCCTATGATCATAAAGGTACAGGAAATTGAGTCCTAGTATATTTCACAAAAATGCGTGAAAATATATTTGATTTATTATGTTGTTATACGTGTAGTTTGTACAATATTCAAAGTTAATCGTTGACAATTGTGCATAAATTCAGAAAATAGTAGTTTCCTTAAGTATTTCTTCTGTCTTCCGTTTCTGCATCAAGACGACGTCGGGGAATGTTTCATTAACGATCTAATCTGAAGACTGTAAAATTCAAATGTTCACTGATTACGTCTTTGAGACATACATCGTACCAGATGCGCTATTTCCATTACCTCTTTGGATCAATTTCGCAGCCACAACAGAACCCACAAACAGCTGTGAGTCTTTCCATTCTCGCTTGAATGCATTATAGTAATCATCCGAATACACATATTGTCATCGATACATTGAAGGACATGAAACTCTCATGTTTCATTCCGAAACAAGAGTGAAAAAAAAAGCAACCGAAGGGAAAAATGGGTTTTTAAAGAGGGGAAAATGACACAGCGAATCAAGATATCACAAGATTCCAATTTGTCAAATCAGTTTCTTTCAAGTTCCTTTCTGTATCTTAAAATAATGTAAGAGCTTGGCAGTTTCCTAGACGATCTTAAAGTAAAGTGGCAAAATGTTTTACCACACCATGTTTTTAACCACAAGATGTGACAAAATTTTTAACCTCAGCAACTAACTACTGGTTGTACTAGTTTGTTGACAGTTTCAAGTTTGGAAAAAGTGGGAGTAAGTAAGATTTTATCGTGACGGTATTTACTCGGGACTGTGTTTACCTATACACATTTTTTTTTCGTAGAGATTCAGTTTACCTATACACCTTTCGTGACAGGACGCCCTGTTTACTGCATTTTTCATGATAGGGACTTACTTTACTAACCCAGACTGGAATCTAGGCTACTCTTGAGTAGCCAACTCCAAGGGTGCATCGGCCCTGGATTCCGCCCACTCAATGTCGTGTGCAAGGGCACACGCCCCTGAGCACATCATTTAAATGTCACTGAAAATTTTTAATTGGTCACAACAGTCAAACCCCCAAGACAGACAGGTTATTTGCTTAATTACCTTGTTATACTCTTGTATATATTTTTTTATTTTATTTAATTGGGTTATTTTACGACGCTGTATCAACATCTAGGTTATTTAGCGTCTGAATGAAATGAAGGTGATAATGCCGGTGAAATGAGTCCGGGGTCAAGCACCGAAAGTTACCCAGCATTTGCTCGTATTGGGTTGAGAGAAAACCCCGGAAAAAGCCTCAACCAGGTAACTTGCCCCGACCGGGTTTCGAACCCGGGTCACTTGGTTTCGCGGCCAGACACGCTGACCGTTACTCCACAGGTGTGGACCTCTTGTATAATCTGAGGTACTAGAATAAATACGGTTTCCTATACTTCATACTTCTACAAGAAGACTTACTTAGATCTTCAAGAACGCTCGAATTTGTCTGGATTGGCTTTTAAGAGTTCAAAAGTCTCTTTTCACCATATGTGTTCCACATTTATTGCACTCGCATTTGTGTAGTAAATTCTATTCGTTAGGTGTTATAGTTCAACTGACAATGGAGAATTTAAAGCCCAAGTCAAGATCCGAGAAGGGATAAAGAAGAAATTGAAAGTTATTAAGATGATGAAGAGAACTTTATTTCAAGTCTGTGTAAAATTGAAAGTTGATAGAGAATGTATGGTAAATAAACGAAGCTCAAGCTGGCCTGTTCTGGTTCAAAGGTGAATGCTGATGATTGTGGCTATTAAGAAAATATTTCTGACGACAGTAGCTTTGAATCATGGCAAGTAAATGGCAGTAAAGATGGTATGCTTCTCAAAAATATGAAAGTGAAAGTAATTTATCCAATCCAGTTCCAAAATCTGAGAAGTGGTATACACGGTATTACGGGTATACGTGCAAGTATTTTAATATTTAAGAGTAAAATAACACCCTATTTACCTTTTCCCTTACTCTAATAGTTTTTCAATAAACGCGTCACGAATTTTACAGTCTGATGTTTTATGAAGGATCGTTACTATGAAACGCCTGTCCGTTTAGACTATACGCACGTCTTTCCATCACATGTAGCCTACTCTAGCATAAACACTCTTTCTAGGTCAATTAAGAGTCATATTAACCTTGCAGTAAGCTTACTTAACGTAATGGAAGGATTCACTGATGCTGAATTAGCCGATAGGCCTATTCATTTAATGTATGGAACAGCAAGAAAACCTGCAATCGTGGCAAGAGAGCTCTATTCAATACGATTTTCAAATCGTGCGAATCCAAATAGACTAACGTTGTTGCTGTGTACCAAAACCTCGATCTTCTCGTCCTCGGACAGACGACTGTGGATCGCAAAGTGACGCTGTTTCCTTTGTAATGTTGCACAGTTTCTAAAAAAATGCCTACAAAAGTTAAAAAAAATACTAACTTTCAACAAGAAACGAGATATTTTATTTCGTCTGTTTCTTCTATTTCAGTAACAATTTTTAAATATGTATTTATTTTAATTCTTTCGTAATAGTTTAGAAATGAATGCCATATCGTTTATAAAACCTTTTTTATCTTTATTATAGATGACATCAGTTTAAATAAGTGTTTTATTTCATTGCAGTCTAACAAATTTATGAGAATAAAAATGTAGGCTGTGTTCGAAATTCGAATATATTACTGTACAAAATAAATAATGAATTTAATCGCATGTGTTAATGTAAGAAGGTGTTTGGATACACATTAAATTATTTGATTACTACCCGTTACCTCATGGTAAGCCTGAACGATAGGTAGCCTCCACAAGCTTGGACCTCTGCATTTAGCCCTAGATCATATATGTAACAGATTGCTCATCCCTATGTTAAAATCGGCAGCACTTTGAAGAAAACAACCGCCAGGATCGCCACCGTCCTCCGTAAACGAACACGAGATGGCAGTACAGTTGCTAATGCAATTCAAATTGGAGTTATGACGTGATTTCTTATATAACTAGATGGCAGCATAGTAAACCTGACAAAAGTTGTTACCGTCAAAGCCTGAAGGTCGAGCAATCTGGGTATATATGATCTAGGGTTTAACTTAAGCAGGCGTTCGTAGAGAAAAATCGCCTGGAAGTATTAAGTAACCTAAAAAGATGTTTTTTTTTTTTTCATGTAGGCTATAAAATATAACTTCGAAGATTGAAAAATCCTTTACATAATGTGGTTCAGTATTATACCCGATTACCTCTAAAATATTTGCACGTATTCCCTTAACAACCTGTAGGCCTACAACATGCGCCCTTGGAATAATTAGAATTAGTGATAGCGAGATGAAGCTTTATTGAGACGAATCCGAGAGCTCGTATGTGATTTTTAACATTCATCTTACTGCTGGACAAACCCTCGAAAAAAAAAAAAAGAGGTAATTATCCCAAGCGGGATTTGAACCCACGCCAAATTGCAGCCCCAAAGTACGAGTGCCGCTTGGTACCGGCAGACCACACTGGCGTTACTTAATGACGTCAGGGACTGCCGGACTTAATCACAATTCAAAATTAAATTGGACAATTTTGTCTTATTTCATGGTTTTTAGGTATTACTAGAAGTGTTGATTTGTGTTCTTTACTCTAGATTAAAATTGCAAGTTTCTTGTTTATGTTCGTAAATTAATTAAGATATAATTAATTGATACTTAATCACTCATTTAAGTTTGTGCGACTGTAACCTGTGTATATTTTTGTGTAGCTATAGGCCTACTTGTAGCACGCATGGGCGGTTCCAGAAATGCATAGCCTATAGAGTGTTAGTTGGGAGACTGGAGGGAAAAGACCTTTAGGGAAGCCGAGACGGAGGTGGGAGGATAATATTAAAATGGATTTGAGGAAGGTGGGGTATGATGATAGAGACTGGATTAATCTTGCACAGGATAGGGACCGATGGCGGGCTTATGTGAGGGAGGCAATGAACCTGCGGGTTCCTTAAAAGCCATTCGTAGGTCTACTTGTTTATAGTGTGATTTTATTTTATTTATATTATTGTATTTGTACTTTTGGAGGTGTGGAAGAGAAGACCTGATGGCCTTAACAACACGAGAATAAATAAATAAATAAGTAAATAAATAAATAGTACACAGAAAACACGAAACTTATGTAAAACACTAGTCAAACAACTTGCTCTTTATTTTTCTCATCATATATATTTCAAGCATTCTGTCTGGGATCGAATTCTGGAATCTTCTGATGAGAAGTCACTACCGAATAACTGAGGTACGTTTGAAATTACTAGTCACGTGGTGTTAATGTTAAGCTGAGAACCAAGACTCAAAATGCCGGTCACGGGCCTTCTCCTTGACGACAGGAAACAAAGTCCTGAATAACAAATATGGTGGATACAAGTCATGACTCACTTCCAGACCCTGTTATTTGATAACATTCGTATCGTAGCTGCACGATAAGCTGAGAACTTTTCATAATTAAAAATTCCTCAAGAATAGTCAAGAGTTTTTTTTATGACTTTATGCTTTAGAATCTCTTCAGATTATAATATTATCGTCTTCTTTCATGGCAGTGTCGTACGCAGAATTTTGTCATTATTAAAATTGTTTTTTTTTTACTTCGTTATTTAACGACGCTGTATCAACTGCGAGGTTATTTAGCGTCGATGGAATTGGTGATAGCGATATGATATTTGGTGAGATGAGGTCGAGGATTCGCCACAGATTGTCTGACATTTGCCTTACGGTTGGGGAAAACCTCGGAAAAAACCAAACCAGGTAATCAGCCCAAGCGGGAGTCGAACCCGCGCCCGAGCGCAACTTCGGATCGCAAGGCAAACGCCTTAACGACCGAGCTACGCCGGTGGCTATTAAAATTGTTTACAATTTACATTACCGGTATTTAAAATTTTGTTAATAATAACAATAATAATAATAATAATAATAATAATAATAATAATAATAACAATAATAATTATTATTATTATTATCATCATCAGCTGAGCTTTCACAGGGGGATGTGAAACTATAGTTTCCGAAAAGAATTCGCGACAAATCGCCAAGCTGTGGCTGCGAAGAAACATTTCACTAACCTCGCGATAATCACTACAAGACTCTTTGCTAAAAATTGGTAAAATTGAGCTTTGCGGTCGCTTAGACATATCAAAGAACCCGGGAACGATAATGTGAAGTTTATACAGGGACATCATTTTATTTTTACTAACATTTCTAATATTAACCTGGCTATACCTTTGGATTAACGGTTCAGAACCGGAAACACTGTTTGCTACCCCCTTCCACGACCGGAGTTTGATGACACTGGCGTAAAATACAAACAGATCACTTTACTAGGTATAGGAGGGAAGAAAAGTAGTTCACTCATTTACGTAAACTAGAAAATATCGCGATTTTGAGTTCGATAATTTTCATTGAGTTTTCTTTAATCAAAATACAGTACAGTATTAACAATAAGTGATTTTACTCACGAACTGAGCTATCCATATGGACGTATTCATTATGCAGTGTATATTATACAGTCTACAGCACATTAGCTTACAATATAAGAGAGTGAATTTAAATTGAAAAATAATCATAATATGGATATTTAAACACATTTTTGAAAATGGTGGCCGTTTATTTCGATAGAAGCTTCAGTTTGTGCATATTATCTCACACTAATGTATCTAATTCCAATTTCCAGTTTTGTCCTTCGTACCAGTAACATGTTGAAATAATTCTGTACCTACTCTATAAAAGAGTACTTTGCGTACTGTAAATTCAATCTTCACTTCTGTCCGATCCGAAAAGACAAAATTACTCAGATTGCTATCTACTGTCCGCCCAAGTGGTTTTATCAGGTAGTGTCATAGTGCACACCGCTATTACTGTTCTCCAATCAGGAGATTAACCGTGAAAGGAATGTGCTTACTACTGCGTCATCTATTGGAGCGAAGTAGATAGATAATATTACCGTTATAACTTCAGTTTAAAAAACATGCGCTCTCCTGCGTATGTTATTTCCTTTATGGAGGGATTAAAAGACCACCGTGATCTAATTTTATAACTAGGGTAGTATAAATATGTGTATCAGTGTTATCGTTTGTGCTTTCAGAGTTAGCCAATGGAGATGCGTGTACCTATGTGTGACCTTATGACATCTTATAACATCAACATTCATTCACAGCATTATAACGCTGCGTCTCATTCCCCTGAGACTTTCTCCTGGTTGGAGTACAGTGATGTTATCAGCAGGCTTAGAATTCGGAACACTTTAGCAACCAATGCACGCACAACTTGACTGTAGAGTTCCCTGAACATAGTAGACAGACCTGTGGATGTAAATAATAACGTCAATGTCCTGCGTTACATTCCTACTGTTAATAGTACAATATCGTGACGGTGGAAAATGAAGTAGGATACATACGTCACACGTTTTCATATCCCTTAGCGACGTTGAAGGCGTTAGCGTTACAATGAAAAAACCATGTACATACAGTACCTGGCCACATTATTATAATCACTCACATTTTTACTATACTTTACATATTACTTCCTCATTTGAGCTCTGGTTTCCTTTCTGAAGCAGAATTCACATTACATATTTAATTTTTAAACAATATTAAGTAAAATTACAATTATAACAATGTTAATTCAAGAAATATTGATGAATAACCAACCATACCTCAATTTTTACAGAAATTTCAGTATTTCGTACGGCCTCCTTTGGCTTTAATTACAGCTTAATTACAGCTTCAATTCTCTTTGGCATGCTTACAATACACTTCTGTATTATTTCCTGGATCCTCTCATTGTGATTCCAAACATGTATCAGTCTTTCAATAAGTTGAACTCTGGTAGTAATAAATTCTTTTGCCATCTCTCTTTTTACGCGGTCCCAGACGTTCTCAATAGGATTCAAGTCCGGTGAGTTTCCTGGCCATGGCAAAAGAGGAATGTTTTTGGAAGCCAGAAACGTTTTGACTCTCCTAGCAGTGTGGCAAGGTGCACCATCATTGAATAAAAATATATTTCTCCCCATTTGGGAACCATTCGTTCAGCTGAGGGCTAAGCCTGTTTTCCAATACCTGGATATATTGATCTTGTTTCATTGTTCCCTGAACAATTAGAGTCGTCCTGAACCTTTGCCTGATATCACAGACCATATCATGACTGATATTGGGTGTTCAACTGTGTTAACCAGGCATCCAGGAGCAAAATTTTCTCCCTTTCAAATGAGGAAGTAATATGTAAAGTATAGTAAAAATGTGAGTGATTATAATAATGTGGCCAGGTACTGTACTTGCAACTAGTTCGAAAAACCTGTTCACTATGAATTGAAAATGCACTGTGATGGCCTGAGTTAGTTTCGTAGGAAGAGACGGAAGAATACTGTACCTCTGACAACGAAACAAAGCACAGGTAAACAAAACTCAACGCGCCACCTCACTCCATCTGTACTCCGTTGCACTGTAACTTCATTCTTAAGTTGTCTCGGATCCTTAGCCTGGTTACCAGTAATAGCGGTGTCCACTATCCGCCACCTAGTGGCAAAATAGCTTTGATTGAACAGGCAGTTTACGCAGCCATAGGATGTGATCCAGTAGACAGTGGGTAAATTGTAAAGTTACATCAGCTGGTTACATGATCGATATTCTACTCAAGCGTCACATTATCGTTAAGGCTAGACGCGATGTCACATTCTTAATCATAACATGGCCAACAATGAACAAGTTTATTTATAAATGCTCGTTTAACATGAGTTATTTTTTTAGAACTTTGAATATGTATTTATATTAGGCGATTGTCAAGATGGCCATGACTAGACCACGATAACCACGTGACTCCTATTCGTGCCGAAGCCTATCGTTACCATCAATCCTGATACGGCGACACGACAATGCCATTCGTTTATCGTGAACAGAATGACGCAGGAAAGGCTACATTTTAACAATACTGCTGACTTAGTATTACTCTGTGAAGTAATTGCAAATAATCCCTATGGAAACTTAAATCAGTAGAAAGATATTCATGATAGAAACAGTGACTGCAACTGGAAAACCTTTCTCCCTGCGAGCCATAAAAGAGCATATGGATCATCTTATCAAGTTATGGCAAAAATCTTACACTGCAAATTTACGAAAGTATATAATATAACATAAAATCAAAATATTTCCTTCGTAGACATAAAATTTACAAAGCAAGAAACAAAACAGCTTCACAACAATTCAACAATGATCTTCGCTCATCACATTATGTATATTTCGTTTAATTAAATATATTAATAATATTAATATGTCATATTATGACGTGAATAAACAAGCATTACTTTTATGAGAGGTGGTAGATTTTTGCAATCACAATAAATGTGAAGTGTGCCCAAATGCTGCCTAAGTAAGTAATTCGATGTTTTAAAGCATGTTAAATATATTACTTAAATATCCGCGATAAAAAGTGAAATAAATTGAATACAAAATTCGAAATGTATGGGTTTCTTCAGTTTTCTTTATCTTTATCGTATTCAGTGACAGATGGCTGGGCAAAAACTAATTTTATGGCGAAGCCCGCTATTGTACTTACCGTATACGGTCACGTGACATAGTTTACGTTACGGAAAAAAGCTGTCGAATGATGATGTATAATCTGATACAAAATTAGGCTACTTGGATCGGATGCGGAGACTAAGAAAAAGGCGGAAAATATTAAAGATTGGAGAATGCTGGATTTGCAGTGAAAGACCTTCCCTTGGGAAGAAAACTATGAATGAATCAATCAAACAACAACAATATTTACTGGCTTTTAAAGAACCCGGAGGTTCATTGCCGCCCTCACATAAGCCCGCCATTGGTCCCTATCCTGAGCAAGATTAATCCAGTTTCTATCATCATATTCCACCTCCCTCAAATCCATTTTAATATTATCTTCCCATCTACGTCTCGGCCTTCCCAAAGGTATTTTTTTCCCTCCGGCCTCCCAACTAATACTCTATATGCATTTCTCGATTCGCCCATACATGCTACATGCCCTGCCCATCTCAAACGTCTGGATTAAATGTTCCTAATTATGTCAGGTGAAGAATACAATGCGTGCAGTTCTGTGTTGTGTAACTTTCTCCATTCTCCTGTAACTTCATCCCTCTTAGCCCCAAATATTTTCCTAAGCACCTTATTCTCAAACACCCTTAACCTATGTTCCTCTCTCAAAGCGAGAGTCCAAGTTTCACAACCATAAAGAACAACCGGTAATATGACTTTTATAAATTCTAACTTTCAGCTTTCTTGACAGCATACTGGATGATAAAAGCTTCTCAACCGAATAATAACAGGCATTTCCCATATTTATTCTGTGTTTCATTTCCTCCCGAGTATCATTTATATTTGTTACTGTTGCTCCAAGATATTTGAATTTTTTCACCTATTTACAATTTTTATATTTCCATTTCGCATAATATTCTCGTCACGAGATATAATCATATATTTTGTCTTTTCGGTATTTACTTCCAAATCTATCTCTTTACTTGCTTCATGTAAAATTCCCGTGTTTTCCCTCATCGTTTCTGGATTTTCTCTTAACATATTCACGTCATAATAATAATAATAATAATAATAATAATAATAATAATAATAATAATAATAATAATAATAATAATAATATTATTATTATTATCTACTGCTGCTGGTACTGCTACTATTAATATTTTATTTTTTGTAGTAGTTTGAGACATGATTTTTCATATCCTTAGCCAACAGCACAATTTCACAAGAAGCGAGAATTGGTGCAAAGCCGCTACTAGAAAACACAATGTAAAGATAGGACAAATAAAATACGCAGATACCGTGGAATAGAGGGAAATTTCCACTTCCCTTCTATGAATCGAAACCGCGCTTGCTGCATTTCTAGCTGGAAATGCTACCTTTTGGAAAAGTGCATTTAGATAGCCTTTATTCATTCAACCCTTTTCAGTGAAATTCTGATGTCAGGCGGATAAAATGTTTAGCCAGACACCATCTGTCATTTACAATTTTAATCTATAATGCTTTTCGGTGGTTATGACATCACATCTCACTTTTTTGAAGTGAAACAGCCACGAAGTCGTAAAACGCTGAATAAAAAAGCAGTCATGATGGAGATACGCAGCAGACTAAATAAAACAGAGATGATGTTTACATGTGCGTTAAAGCTAAAAATCATTACTCCAGCCAGAGCAAAACAGGAAGGCATATGGATTACGATAGGGCCGGTATTTAACGACGCTTTCAACTGCAAAGGTCATTGAGCGTCGAAATTCAACGTGGGAGAGAAATAGCCGACAGACATTGCTCGGAGCCCTCTATCAGAGAGAGATTCCTTTAACGACATTATAAATGCCAGTGTTGAACATTCTGCATAACATTTAGCTTTGGCATTAAACCATTCACATTATAAGCATGAATCGAGATACAAACCGACGGGAAAACCTATGATAAGGGTTGTATGGCCCTAAGGTCGGGCGCAAATGGAGCCACTAGTCACCGCCACCTGTAGCTGCTACAAGTTACGGTCTGTATTTTGTATAGTCTGTCTAGAGCAGTGGCCGGCATGTGACGTCATACCACGGTTAATTCAATTTGATTGTCCCACAATAAGGCTGTGAAAACCGTTACATTCTACTGGAATATCTTGTATAGAAAAAATTAACAGTTCGGCCATTCTTGAAATGATTTCCACTACTATAGGGTCTACTTACTGTTGAAATGGCGTTTCTGTTCAATTCAGTAAATTAGTCTATTTATTTATTTATTTATTTATTTCATCGATTTAGATAAAACCGTAGGGGAGAGTTGACTAAAACAAGATGCTTAGCGCGAAATAGCTAATATCTTCGAGATCACTGAGAGGAATAAGAAACAATTATTGATTATGAGTCCTTTAAGGCAGCGTTTCTCAAACTTTTTTAAAGTGGGGACCACTTTTTAAAGTCAAAACAATTCCGCGGGACCACCTTACTCTTGTTTCCTTTGAAAGCAAATTTATAATTTTCGCAGCATATTTTAATATCAATAGGCCTATATTTATATTTTAAAATTCAATTAAGGTTCGGCACTTTGGTCCTCTCGTATGAATTCGGGTGGTCCCTGGGCTGGGTTACAGGCGCGGCACCAGATGTGCAGGGAAAAGATGTCGAGAAACACCACGTATATAGTGCTTTAAATCCCTCTTTTGTTGCTGAGAGTAGAGTGGGAAGTCGATAGACGGGTAGGGTAATAAATTTCATAAAATGCAGTACTGGGAGAAAAAGTGAAATTCGATTGCCATGTGTCATTTCCAAACTCTGAGATTTTAAGCTATAGTGTGATACGAAATTAGTTTGAATTTTATTTTTTCTTCTGTCTTTTTTGAAGGATCACAAGGACAGACCTCGAGGACCACAGGTGATCCGCTGACCATAGTTTGAGAAACGCTGCCTTAAGGAATGTATTTTAATAAGTGATTTGAAAATGTGCTCTGTACCACAATGCTTAAGAGGAAATCAATGTTTATTGAAAGTTTTTCAAGTGTCCCGTTTTGCCAAACTGGTTGGATAAAACGGGATAGTGACATAAATCGATTGAAATTGTTGTAATATTAATGAATGTCACAAAAGTTGCATACAAAACATGAGTATGAACAAAAGAAATCCTTTCTATGTCAATTTATACATTATATTGTTATTAATTATTATAAATATTATAATTATTCAAATTGAGAAATGTCCATTTACAAAATCTTCTGGATCTTTGCGACTACACTCCTCGTGAGTCCACTTTTGGCACTGGGCACACAGGATTCACCCCTCTTCCGATTTTGAATTTGGATAGAGGTCGTTGCAATAAATACATGCCTCATCTTTGTCCTAGTTTTCTTCCTCCTCAGAGCTGTTTAAGGGATTAGTGGACGTAACTTTTCTTGAATTGCTTTTCTACTTTTTGTTTTCCACAGAAAACTTATTGCCACACTTAGGCCTACTATCGATTTCTTAGGGCCGTATTCACAGACATTTTTAGCGCGGGCTTCCGGTGGGCTTCCGTATTCATAAACCAGTGTTAGCGATATGATATGATTTGAATTCTGTACAAGCAACCAGTCGATAGCCGGAGCTAGTTCAGCACGCTCGTAGTGCGGGCTAGCGAAATGTCTATTAATAGCACCCTTAGAGTTTAATTTCTTTACCATTTTCTTGCCTTGTTTCCAAAGCTACAAGCTCATTCTTGTAAGATGAAGAGGTTAATATTGCTGCCTTGCCTCGTCTTCTATCATTTGTTGGTCCTACCTTATACCGAGCTTGGGGAATTTTCATAATAACAAGACACTATCCCATTTTGGCCAACCGTATGGTATCTCGTTTTGTCATACCACGCGTTGAAATTTAAAATTTAAAGCACCGATAGTTACGAAGAAAGATATCGAATTTAACTAAACTACAATTATTGAAGACTAATAACTATAGGCCTACAATTATTTCAAACACTTACCTATTGGCTGTTGAAGTTAAATGCCTCGTTATAAACACCTTAAAATGAAGGAAATATTTTAGGAAACACGGCGATTTCTAAATTCTGATTCACACAACATACACACACGAGGGAATTCTCACAAAGCAATGGCTCCCCAGTGAAGAGCTTGCGTATAGGAAGGGATTAATCTCATTTGAGAGGTGGCAGCATTTTCCTACGAAATCAATGTGGTATCCTGTTTTGGCGTACCATCTTGTTTTAGCCAATTCTCCCCTACTTCGCTGAACGATACACATTACAAGTCGTTTGGCGTCCTTTTTGCATAAGTCGCAAAATATAATTTGATTAATAGGATAAAATTTTATGCCTCGGAAGTCTGAATTGTATATGGGAATAATAAAAAGGATTGCAATAGATATTTGCCATTTCTTTCGTCTTTTAAAAATAAGTGCAATCCTTTATTTAAAAAAGCTAATTCTTTCAAACGTGTGGACTGAATGATTAGGAATAGATTTGAATATGCAAAATAAAACTTTAAGATCTGAAAAACTTTTCGTCTTTTTTAAAAGCCAGTCATGTGTTTGCAAATAAGGCATTGGGCCTCACTTTTATGCTCACGGCAAATAAATTTTGTCTACCATTTGGCATCGAATTTACACTAGACTCTTAGTTTACCGTCCCCATGAGCCAGACATTGTACAAAAGTGATGATACAAATCCAGACAAAGATTCCCTACCCCTGACTCGCTGTTTACTTCTCCACTAACTAGCAGGTACGGCTGAAGTATTTTGTAGTGTAGCGCACAGACGTGGTCACATGCACTCATGCTGTGCATGATTTGCCATGCCTGGCCACAACATTGACCTTCCACACTAGAAATGCGGGTTCAAATCTCAGAATAGTCGAAATGAAATTATTTTTGATGGATAAATATGATGTTTGAAGCGTGATACTAAGAATACGCCCTTTTTTCCGTCTTAATTCCACAACTTGCTCAGAACCATCCAGGTGTAACAGAGACTGAACTGTAGTTTTGGAGCGTTATGGCTGGTTCACAATAAACCGGAAACGAGAATCGGAACGAAAACGGAAACGGTAAAATTGTTAAAATGTGTACATTTAAATGTGAGCATTCACAATTAACGAAAAGCTTGCCGGAGTCCGGGATCGGGAACGGAGAGTTGGCCAAGTTTCAACTTTGGCGTTCACGTTTCCGATCACAGCCCACTAGATTAATTCTAGTGCCATCTAAAAGATATTTTGTCGTTGTATATTTTGTAGCAAGACCGTGACATAACCTATGCATTATTTTGTTCTGTGCTATGCATCATGGAGCAAGTTTTATTTGATGAGATTCTAATATTGAGTGTTGAGGAAAATCCTCACGTTTACGATAAGCGGCGCGCCTCGCATAAAGATGAGAAAATGAAGGAGAATACGTGGCTTTCAATTTTTGAACATCGATCGTAAGTGAACCAAATTTTATTACTGCATTGGTTGTATTGCACATTACATATTCATGCTTCAATTCAATAACTACTGTTGTGTTCATTTTTGTTCTATTACAAACGTTTCTTCTCTGATTATTTTACGTTATGGTAGACTCCTAAATAAAATTAGGTTGTGATAATAAAGATGCATGGGCATATTTATAGTACCGTTGAAATTTTGAAGTTGGTTAACCTGTGTTTATGTTGGCTGCCTTGTACTCATGAGATAACGCCATTGGTCAATTATACACAAATAACATCAGAATGCGTAATATCGACTTTACATATCGTTATTGACATGCATATCGATATGCATTGTCTACGTTCTCGGTTTATTGTGAATCAAAAATTTTCATATTCACGTTCTCTGCTTCTCGTTCCCGGTTTATTGTGAACCGGCCATTACTTCTACAGGGGGCGTCTGAGTCAAATTATACAAAATTAAAGTAACCGGTATTGAAATCAAATAAAAAATATCCGCATCAAAGTGTTCTCATAAGGATAAATATACTATGAGTTTCAAATTCACATTTTCTTGTTTCTTTTAAGTGGCAGTTGAAATCAAGGAAGTTCGAGAAGGCCGCCCGGTGTATTCATTCCTTGTCAATCGACAGTCTTTCCTCTAGTAAATAACATAGTTTTAGAATGCAGCGAAGTTCTGTCGCGATAAATCATCATTAATACCATGTGTTCGTCTATTGTGTTCGTGTACAGATATGGATGCGTTTCAGTCGAAGTGTGTGACATCACGAAACTTATCATTCCGGGCTGTACAACATAACGATGGCCTTGCAATAACGAGTATACGTAGGTCACGATAATTTATTTGGAAAATGCATGCTCATATTTTAGTACATAAATTCTCACAAAACTATCGGAATGGGACAAAAGGACCCAGTTAAACTTATTATTATTAATAACTGATTAAATGGCGATCTTACTCGTGTTAATTATGTAAGCATGTGTGGCTTACAGCTGTTTCGGTGCTACTTGACACCATCCTCAGAGCCTACTAGATCTCGTCGCTATGAATATAGATGCGACGTCTCCAAATGTTTCCCGCATTACGTATATTATTGTATCATTTGTTTGATTTCAATTGTCGTACATTAACTGATGCATCATCACTGAGCATATCGTCGTCGTTGTTCCTGCAATAATTCCTATGTGACATATTTATCGATTTTCAGATGTTTGCTCTATTAAATATCTTAAATAATGATATAGCAAATAATAAAATCTCTTATACCTGTATAATTATATTTATTTCTTTCTAAAATGTAAGAATTCACAATCTCCTATGTATCACTGCCATAGAATGAATAATTAATGTGTTTTTCTTTGTACTGAAAAATTTTATATTTTGCACATAGGAGTTATTGCAGGAACAACGACGTTAGCAGTTATGAATGGTTAAATAATGTTCTGGAATCTTCGTTTCAGTGACTTATTTGAATACTCACGCGAAGTTTGTGTACCTTTTCGAATTCTCATGTCTTTATCCTTTGGAGGCTTCATTTTGTTTAATGAAATGTAATTCCAACCTTACCACAGTCTAGTATATACAGTCACGAAGCTTGAGGTGATGAGAGTACTAGGAACAATAGACTGTGCCGGTACTATTTCGCATTGTCTGTGATGAGGCGATAGTAGCGATCCTAGTGGTTAGTAATTATCTATATATTCCCTACGTATTGAGCTTCGTGACTGTATACACTACACTGTGACCTTACTATATTATGTAGATATAAGAACATCGATGAAGCATCACAAAGGAATTTTGACTTCGAATATGGTGTACCCTAAAGTGCTCTACGTTGGAGAAGTAGAATTTGTGGAATGTAAGATTTAAAACAGTGACATACCGGCAATATAAGGAACTGCCTTCATATTGTGACCTTATGAGCAGTAGTTTAGTTGGACTCGAACGCACCGGAAAGCAGTAAATGGCTGTGCGTGAATATGTATGCCCATACTATCGTTTAAAAGTTCTCCCTTCTGTCCAGGTGTGCAATACGCAATATATTGCGTTGATATAAAAGCTCGTAGGGTTTTTTCGTTGTGACAAAAAGTTATTTGAGATAGAAGACAGAAATTAATCAGTAATAATTACATTCCCCTACACCATGAGTCATGACTCCTTGCCAACGCTGGAATAGTTTTTCGATTTCGCGTCTGAAGAAATCTGTTGGTTTGGAGTTAAAGAAGTCGTCAAGCCAAGTTTGTAAAGCATCTTCGTTATAAAAGGTGTTCCCTTGAAGACTGTTGAATAGAGAATGGAAATGGTGAACTCTAGGGCTCTAGAGCGTAAGACCGGGAGAATCTGGGGAATGTAGGCTGAATCACCTTCTAACCATGTTCCTGGACAGCCACTTTCGTTAGTGGAGTGTGAGAGTGTATTATCGTGTTGCAATAGAACTTGATGCAGTCTTCCCGGTTGTTTTTCTTCAATTGCAGCCGCAAAGTTTTTGTAATAAATATCAGCATGATTACATTCCTGGGAAGCAATTCGTGGTACACGACGCGACGCCTTCTTTATCCACCAAACGCACATCATCTTTTGTGGATGGACACTACTTTTGTATGGAGTGTTGTGTGTTGAAACGACAGAACTATTTTCTTGCAGTGCTTTTTCTGACAGCATTATCCCCGTACTCGGCACAATCAGCGTATTCCGAATCTCACCGGACCGGAAGACAACAATGACGTCACGCTGCAGCGAAATAGGAACAAAACTGATGGAAGGTTCGATGGCTATTTATTTTTTTTATTTTATGGGTTATTTTACGACGCTTTATCAACATCTAGGTTATTTAGCGTGTGAATGATATGAAGGTGATAATTCCGGTGAAATGAGTTCTGGGTAAAGCACCGAAAGTTACCCAGCATTTGCTCGTATTGGGTTGAGGGAAAACCTCGGAAAAAACCTCAACCAGGTAACTTGCCCCGACCGGGACTCGAACCCGGGCCACCTAGTTTCGCGGCCAGACGCGCTGACCGTTACTCCACAGGTGTGGACTTCTATGGCTATCATGGCGGCTGTACAAGTTGTCTGTGCTATGCTAGCAAGATTTTGCGAAATTTCCGTACTGTCACCTTGTTCAAAGAAAAGAGAGCATAAACAATTTATTTCTTGAACCAGTAGTAATAACTGGTTCGTTGACATCTTCGCTCATAAGCCATTAACGTATTGTTCTTACGTTGTGCTCATTACAAACAATACAGCAGAACACACCGCCATGACACAACAGTGCACGATGTCATTCGTCTGCTAATTCCCGCCCTATGCAAGAACCAATCAGATTCACTGATGGCGACTGATGGAGACTGCCACCACCTCTGCAAGCTGATGGCATCGGTGGAGCATCAGTGACGTCATCGTTGAAATTCGGAACATCGTGATGCCATCGGATTGCTCAGCGCTGAGATTCGGAATACGCTCAATGTTTCGAGCCGCCTCCGCTGCCTTTCCTCTTCTATTAAATTCAAACAGAAGAATATGTCGGAATTTTTTTTTTCCACTTGACATCCATCTTCTATAAGCCACAAATAGGGTAACACAAACTTTCTTCAAATCCACAAAATTCAAGGCGTATTTAAAAGCACAACACTCCAAATGGCATATGAATCTTCTAAATTCAAAACCCCCTAAAGACCATTTTGTTCAGAATAATTGAGTTATGCCCACATATTGCTTGCTAAGAATGAATTCTAATGATTTTTATAGTTTGAATTCAAAAAGCCACTAAATTTGAAGCAAAAAGTTTGTTAAAAGTCACTGTTAGGTTGAAAATTTCCTAATTTTCTACCAGTTACTGTCAAAATCTTTTAATTTGTGAAAGAAGATATAGGGAATTTTGAATCTATAGGATTCAAATGACAAATGATAAACAATGTCCTAACAACGCAGTGTTGTAAAGACGAACAAAAAACGCTACGAACGCTTTTGAGCTTTAATGGGAAAATTCCCTGAGCCCTATGCTTTAATTTCATAAAAGAGTTCTAACGTTCAATGTCCTGTTGATTTGTCAACGAGTACAGTACGATTATTTAGTCCTGACAGTCGCCGGAGATGTGCGCCTGGGTCAGGCGAGTCCATTTAGTTACGCCAAGGGATGTTTGGGTTATTCACTCGCTTGCCTTCGGAGTGATCGGATGTCATGCGTGCGGTAGAGCGGTATGTTTCCAGTACAATTAAGCTGTACTGTATTCCTTTACCGACCGCTCGCCCTTGTCTCTACTCCGGAACTCTCCCCACTCCTCCTATTACTTCCCCTCTTTCGCGTCGCTGAGCTGTCAGGACTAAATAATCCGTCTGTACTGCTTGTTTATTATTATTATTATTATTATTATTATTATTATTATTATTATTATTATTATTAGTAGTAGTATAATTTTGTGCATTATTTACATAATTATTTCAACGTTTGTTTTCGCATATAAATTCGGGTTCAAGTGATTCCGTTGCTTACGTTGCACTGAACTCATACAAGGAGATAAATGCCGCGTGCCTGTAAGGATGAAATTGCCAGAAACATTAAGGCCAAACTCTAACAAGGATTAAATGCCTACTAAAAAAAGGCGTGTAATAATTATGTACTTAACCAACGAACTATGAAGGCCATTATAATACGAATCTAGAAAACAGAAAAGATAACACTGTGACGCAGCAGGACCGGAACGAACTAACAAGCAATGATTTTCTAGCCTACGAGTATGTTCAGTTGTTATCCTGAAAGAATAATATATTAATGTTATTCCTGGAAACATATGGAGTAGAAAAACGGGTATTAAAAATAAAACTAGGCTGCGGGTATTAAAAATAAATCTAGACTGTATGCAATGGTGATAAAGTTTCGCGTTTGCCTGCCAACCCGGAACTACAAGTCAGCGTGGGTTCGACTCCTGCTTGGGCTGATTACCTGGCCGAGTTTTTCCAAGGCTTTCCCGAACTGTAATGCAAATGTAAATAATCACATAGCATATCCTTGACCTAATCTCGCTATCACCAATTCCATCGACTCTAAATAACCCTGTACTCGTAGATGATACAGCGTCGTTAAGGGGGAACGAAATTGAATTTTGGGTTAAAATTTTGATTTTATGTTTATTTTTCCAATATATTATTTGGTTTTCTCCCTTTAAAATAGTAGGCCTGTGTATAGCACATAATATCATTATATCCATATTGCATCCATTTTAATTTCTCGATTTTCTCAGAAGGGTTATGCCAGTTTTAATTTTAACGCTCATTCTTAATACATTTACGATTTTTGGGCGAAAACTATGTTTTTTTTATTTTCCAATTTATTATTTTATTTTTCCTCTTTAAAATCGTATATCACATATACTAAAATTATATTACTGAAGGAACAAAATCTTGAACTAGCAGCTCTGAAAACTTTCTCTCTATACTAAACTTTAACCGCACTGTTCTTATCACAGAAAAAACGTAATTTTTCGCAAGCCGTTTCGGTAATTTCCTAGTAGCTACCGGTGATCGGATATGTAAATAAGTTTGGTGAAACTTCGGTATCTCTCCACACTACACAATTTTTCGACCCCGTATCACTTAAATAATCCCTTCAACTATTACACTAACCTTGTCACATACCAAGGCTTGGAAATAACAGGCCTACATGACGTCATATATCCGATCACCGATACTAGGAAATTAACACTGTTTCGTCATCGAAGAGTAAAGGCTAGGCCGCTAGAGGAAAGAACATTTATATTGAGAATGGGAAAATTTAATTAATTGTTAGGAACAAGCATACAGCTACAAGTATTGTTGCAATTATGTATTTGAAAGAATTCACTAAAATCAACGTGAAATGTTATGTCAATAAAATCAATTAAACTACCTTTAAAGAGGTAAATAAATCATGTGCTAAGTATCTGTTTTAATTGAATATTTTACGATATAAAAGAGAGATTTTAAAGTGTTAGGTTCTACTTTCATTTTGTACCATTATTGAATTGGTCTCCGGTTCAAATCCCTTCTTACAGTTTTCGCTGTGTAGCATTATAATGAATAAATTTATTTTGTAATGCCAACTTTGTTTTCTCTCTCTCTGAAAAGTACAATTTAGCCTCTTTTAGGCTATTAACTCCTTTTATCCATTTTTAGGACCTATAAGATTCACATATTCGGGTCCCGTAGGTATGAAACTGAAAAGTACGTTGAAATTTCCCAATTACGAATTAAGGAAAAAATTGGTTAAAACCTACAAAGTCGGGTCCTAGTTATGATACCATTCTTGGAAACAATTTTAATGTTCTTCTCTTCAGCATGTTGTGACTGCGATGTCAATAATAATAATAATAATAATAATAATAATAATAATAATAATAATAATAATAATAATATAGTTACTACTACTAATATTATTATTATTATTGTTATTATTATTTATTATTATTATTTTAAACTTCGGTTTTACAATATATTTATATATTTTGTATCTGTATTTCCACTTTTTTTCCATTTTTATGCAAACGTAATTAATTGTAATTTTGTGCCGTCTATTGCAATTCTGGCTTTGCCCTGTTATAGACAGATAAATAAACAGGTAAATAGACAAATAAGTAGATATATAGGCCTATTTATTCCCTGTATTTTCGAAACTGTCTTTGCTGGCTACAGTGACAATATTAATTCCGGATATTTTATTCACATAGTAACTAGATAAGCCGATTTCACAGCAGGAATTAATTGCCGGTTCGACTAACATTACCTAGCCTTTACGAGGAAGAATATACACCGCAAGATACACGTATAAAATATTATTCTATTCAAATGTGCAGTAGCGTATGCAGAATTTTGGGCGAATGTAGAGTATCCAACGCCCACTGAACGAATATTTCACTTTTATCACTGCCAATGTTGCGCTATAATCGTATATGCAAGGTAAGCTATAACAAAAACCTGAACTAACCAAACCTAACCTGTCAAAGAAGCAAGTTATACTAAATGTGTGTAAAATTGGCCTATGTCTCTATAGTGGGCGGGACATAAGTAACATTGACCAATAATAATAATAATAATAATAATAATAATAATAATAATAATAATATGTTACGGCATATTTGTTAATATCATAGGCGTACTATGTTCGAATAGAATATATTCATGAGCATCCTTATAACATTTTTGAAACGTAATCTTTTCACAGCCATTGAATTTTTAACAAATTTTACCTTCTGTTTAATATTGTATATTTAAAAAATGCTTGTATAATTATACTTAGGACTACACAATAATTATATATGAGCCGTTCAGAGCAGAAGTGGTGTAGGGAAGTCAAAATTGGATAATGAGGTTTAAAGTAAAAATTTTGTAAAATACAGCGTAAAAGTAGCAATTAATATGTCCTTCGTGCTATCCACTGACTACTAATAGTTTAAATAAATTCAATATTAATTGCTACTTTGCGCTGTATTTTACAGAATATTTACTTTAACCCTCTTTACTCATTTTTTACTTACACCACTTCTGCTCTCAACGGTTCATATAGTCAACAGTTATTTGTATATGATAGGTAAACGATTATGGATAAAAAAAAATACTCGAATCTAAATATGTCATTTTTTAAGTTCAAAAAGGGGGGTTCAAACCCGGTAACCCCGCTTGCGTAAGCCTCTGGAAATGTGCATTTGCAATAAATGCATGAACAAATGCTTGTCAGCGCATACTAATTTTGAAAGAATATAAATTTTGCACATAATTAATACGTTACAAGCAACGCATTTTAATGTAAATCTGAAATTCAAAATGTGAAGATATTCGTTTAGTGTTAATGTATTTACACAACGCTCTCAAATTTCATATCAATAATGCAGTACGTGGATCGGAAGGAGTCTGAGATACAGGCGAATAGTCTTTTCGGCCGTGACTATGAAGTCACCTCCTCCTTAATACTAAAAAAATGAAATAAAGTATACATCAACGTAAGCAACTGTCATAATTATGACACGTGCACGGCTTTCATATTTTATTCTGATATGATAATTGTAAATCACGTGTATGTTTTAACATAAATACTTTAAAATGTAGTACAATAACATTATTTGAAGACGAGATTCGATCTCCAAAATTACGAATTTGAATATCTGTATAGCTCACCGCTGGATTGTCGATGGTATCGTGTCTGGTTGCTGATGAAGTCTCCGATGAAAATATCGTGTGTTATTGCTCGAGCCACAGTAACGGTACATCACACTACACCATAGGTTACATTTGTTTCATTCACCAGTCAAGAGTAACCGCGATGAAACTTTCACTCCGCCGAACCGTCTGCCATGCAGGCACGGAGGGGAACAATACCGAAAGCTGACTGCAACGTTGAGGGCGTAGAGGCTTGAGCGGACGTTGAGATCTAAACTTGTCCTTGAAGCCAACTGTCTACAGCGCCATACGCGAAACTGTTTTGAACTGCCACAAAAAATACTGGTTTCTTTTTTACACATTATTTTTATAAAGGAAGTTGTATTTAGTTTTTATGCAACCTAAACATTAAAGGGAAGTAGAAGATAAGTACGGAACGTGACCAAAAAATGCATGCAGAACAGTAACATGGTAACTATTCAAATTGTTTAGTTCAAGAGAGTAAAGGTGCATCCACACGGTTCAATTTTCCGTACGTTTACGCGTGCAATCTGGAGAGGATATTGAAATAATCAAGTTGAAGACAAACGTTCAATTAATATGCATGCAGATTTTGTGTCTACACAGTGTTGAACGTCACCTTCCCCTCATATATTCGAATATTAAATATAAATTCAATACTTAGGCCTACTTGATTCGCAAAATTGTGGTTGAACACTCCATCGACATTCGTATTTGCGATGATCTTCAATAAAGGTAATCGTACTTGCCGCCATTTTCAGCTTAAAAGTTCACCTCTATCACCAAACAAAAGAATTTTCAGTTTATTCACGGCCACCTAAAACAATCAGCTGCTCGCTACATGCTACTGTTGGACGTAATAAGCACAAGATACCACCGACCACGGATAGCTTTCAATTGCCACATGCGCTCTCATTTTAGTGGAGGAAAAAAAAAAAACATACACAATTAAATGCAATTCGTTCACTCTTGCATGTATTGCTTCTTAAAGATGAAACAAAAGTTGAACCGTGTAGATGCACCTTACCATATCGTCGATCGACTCAGTTCAGCCACTGCCCACTATCGTTATTAATTTCGATTAGTCATCCAATCAGTCAGGTTATTCAGTCTAATTCGGTCAGCCAGGCCATTCAGTCTAATTCATCAGTCGCTCAGTCCAATTCAGTCACTCGGAGGTGGGAGACTGCTGCCTATAACTAGGCAATCTTTGAATGCTGTATAATTTTATTTTTGCTATACTTCGTTTTATATAATTAATTTTTCATTCGAAACAGTGTCATCAAAATCGCTGATCCCCTCCCCCCAAAAGTCACTTCCGTAGGAATACCACAGTGTAGTATATACAGTCATGAAACTTGAGTTGTGAGGGTACTAGGAACAATAGACTGTGCAGGTTCTATTTCGCATTGTCTGTAATGAGACAATATTAGCGATCCTAGTGGTTAGCAACTATCTATGGATGCATATTTACTATGTATTGAGCTTCGAGACTATATACTAGACTGTGGTAATACGAAACATGTTTTTTTTATTCAAAGTTATCCGGTACTACAAATATTTTGAAGTGAAAAAAATTACAAGTGAATAACGAATATATGAAAATTATGAAGATTATTCTCCCTGCCCCAGACGGAATGAATGCAGTTCCAGAATTTCTTCCCCGAAGACAACGAATATTCTTCTCGTATAAAAATGGTTATTTTTCATTGTGCCTATTCACTGCAATTTTGATCTAGCAATTATGCTGCACTTGTAGACTAAATTACATTTTGTTCGTCAGACGTTGATGCGCTACCGGTACAAAATTTACAGCCACAAATCTGCGACTGATTATGACACTTAGCTTACGAATTATTCTACGACCTTCTTCACGCAGTTCTTAATTTTCTCATCACGATTGCTGCAGCATGGGCAATCTGTCAGCTATACGATAATTTATTATTATTGGCGCCATAATATGTCAAATCTAAATATAAAAAAGGAAATACGAGTAGTATTGCGATTCATTTTAATCATATAAATTTATTGTAATGCACACTGTTTATATCCACAAATTGCCATTGTATATGATGGATAAAAGTGATTGCATCAAAGATGGACCTCTGTAGACTTTGGCTCATCCAAAAGTAGTCTAGTCCACCCATTTGCCCATCTGAAGAAATTTTGTGTTGTCCCATAAATCTGCAAATTTTGTAAGAATGTGTTCCATTTTATACTTTATATAAAACTTTATTATGTCATTAATATATTTACAATTTTGCAAATGAACATATTATGAAAAGAATGCATCAGAAACATGTACTAAGGTTGCAATTCAGTGATTGTTCCCATAAAAATAGCAGAATTTTTGATTATATCAAATCTGTATAAATGTGTAATACGAAAACTTGCTTGTTTGAATTCAATGCTTATAATAATAGAAACCATAACAAAAGAGGCTTGGATTACTTTTCTATCCTGTTTTGATTGACTGTGAAACATCTAGAAGATCGTGCTCAGAAAATAATTTACAGTGCATAGTGGTTTAGTGGTTTATTTACCAGTATTCAAATTTCACCTACTCTTGTTTCAACAGCAGTTCCATTTGATCTTTTTTATGACGTTTGCGGTCATTTTAAGTTAATCAGAAAGTTTTGTCTGCAGACTTATAATTACTTTATTAAATATAACAATGGCCGATTTACCAAGGCATTTTCTTTTCTAATGACGTAGTAGGAAAGAAAAAGAAGTTGAAAACATAATTAGGAACGCAGTACAGGTAATAGAACACTGTACAATTTAAATTGGGGTAACAATTTCACCTTAACAGCTAAATTAAGAAAAATCAACTAGGTATATTCAGGTATTTCTTTGTGGCTGTACAAGGATAATACATTTTCATGACTTCGGCAAGTTAAGGACCTTGCCATTATAAAAAAATAATGACAATACCCAATTTTAGAAAGAGACACTTACAATTAATGTCAGCTGACTCATATTTAACATAATCCAAAGAAAGCTTTGCTCCGCCTGCCTATGGTAATAAAAAACATACATTCGTTACATTACATATTATAATACATATACAGTATAATTTGTGATGTCAGGTGGCTAAACGCTTCCCTTAGGCAGCGCGGTCCGAAGGTTCGTCGGTTCGAATCCCGTCTCAAACATGGATGGGTGTCTCTTGTTAATGTTCTGCCATGTGTGTGTCTCACAGGAGACCCCTTACGCTCTGTTGGACGCAAACTAGGAGAGGCCATGTGTATGGTGTGTGTGTGCTCATAGAATTGCTCCCTTCCCTACAGACATAGGTGTTTAAGACCTGTAACAGGGCAGGTTAAACATCAACGAAAAAAAGAGTATGCAATAGAGCCTACCTTCATTTTTCCTCTTGCTCATTAGGCTAGTCTGCTGCATGTAGTTCACGTCGGAAATATCAATGAATTTGCATTTCTCCATATCTCTGTTCCAAAATCCAAGTTCCATTTCCATACGACAAAGACATTAGCCATAGCTTGTGTATTTTTGGTATTTTTTTTATAAAGATCTCTTTACGAATTTTTTTTCTTGGTTATTTCCGGAGTTAACTACAACATTTATGTTCAACATCTATTCATTTGTGTTTTTTATTTATTTATTTTTAGTTTGGGAGCGCGTATAGACCACTGTAATTTAGTTATAATCATAGAATATCTGCTTCAAAATAGAAAAGATTCGTACGCAAGAAACAAACGCTTACTACTCAATGATCCGTTCCGTCAATAAGGCCACGTGGATAAAAAAAACTCTCAATTCCCGCGTTGCATCATGATTGGCTACCGGAAACAGCTGACGGCAGATGTAAATAAACAACATGGTTGCCGTCGTGTGAATATAATCATGTTCTCGCTTTTATAGACAGTTAACCTATAAGATCGGCTTAATTATTTTTAGTGATGATAATTTTGTGTTTTCGAAGTCATTATGGAAGTGTCAAGTCAAGGTAATTTGTGTAAATTTATTTAATAAAGTGCCTTAACATATAAATTGTAATGGAAATGCTGACAAGCAATATATATTCATATAACATGAAGATTGAAGTGAAGATGAAGACTTAAGCATGATACATTCAATACGCATGTTGTATTTTAGTTTAATTAATCACATTTGAGTGTGCAGTAAATGTGACATGCAAAATAAAACCTATTATTTCATATTGTGTATGTAGCCTATACTAACATTACTGGAATGCTGATTTTGTTCAGGCTTATGTATGTGTATAAAGGACGAATTTTTCTGTTTTTGGCTGTACACACCAGTTCAGTTTAGCTAAATGTTCTGTGAACATAGCACAATATTTTCATTACACTGAAATGCTGTATTTATAAAGTTTTAAAGTTTTTAAACAGTTACACAGTTCTAGATATTAACCTTCCTGATGGGGTCCTGACTTGACAGTGGATATTTGTTTATTTTAACATAACCATATAATTACAGTATCCTATTTAATAGAGTCATTCCTCAGTTAATAAAACATAATCACACAAGGCCTACTCCTCGTTACCTATGTGCTGTATGACCAAAAAACCGTTAAATTTCGCATAAGTTTGTCAGAAACCATCCACAGAAAATTTGAGTGCAAGGTAGCATTAAAAGCTTAAACACAAATACCTTATTTTATGTCATCTTGACATGTATCTTCCTCTTAATTTTTTTTTTTATTTATTACTTCTGTATAATATATGAGAAAACGAAGACTACAATCCAAAGCCAAACGACAATTTTTCTTATGTTTAATATTTGGAGATTAGATAGGCCTACTTTCCTTGTTTAAAATTGTTATTTTAAGATCATGTTATAAGTAGGCCTATATCACTGAGTCTTCATTTGTTCAACGGTGGTCAGATTGACTCAAAATGACAAATGAAATTGAAAATTGGCACACAAATCTAAATAAGAAATTTACTTTACTTGCAGTCCCATGATATTTTGCTGTATAAGCCGCTATATTACAATTGCTAGCGAGAAGAGAAACTATGAGTAAGCCTAATTAAGTATGAAAATAGATAGATTATGTTCTCCGACTTTTATTGAAGAAATATATTTGAAGTATCGAGACTAATGCACTTATTAACAGGGTGGAGAAAAATCATGATTTTTTAAATTTAAATCAGTTTTTTTTATTTCGGTAAAATTGTTTTACTTGGATTGATTTAAGTAAACAAGGTACTGTTAATACTAATCATACCAATGACCAAACAGGAGTTCGAGTTTTTCCAGTTTTAAATAAAAAAAAAACATACTCGAAACAAATAAAACCAGAAGCTCCACAACTGAATAGTCAATCTCAAATACACAAGCCTAATATACCAATCAGACTCCTACTTAATTACATGTCTGCACCAGCATACAAGCTACCGCTAGCTAAATACATGGAAAGCATAATCAGGAGCAACATACAATTCACCAATCACACTGCAGTCAAGAACAACCCAGACTTAGTCAACCACATCAAGGACGAACACATACCCCATAATTCAACACTAGCATCGTTTGACATCACCAATCTATACACTCACTAACATACCCATACGTGAAACAATAAAAATACTAGAACATATGTTAAAAGACAACAACACATCACAACCCACAAATAGATGAAAACGCAGCAAATTATTTTCTTCATCTTGGATTGTGTCTGCTTATTAAAATGTTTGTATAGGAACACAAGTTTTGATGCTTTATCTATACCAAGCCTGTTGCGTAACTTAGAATGCACCAGGATGTAAAAAAATAATCAGATTTATTTGATTTAAATCGAATTTTTTTAAAAATAAATTTCGCTTATGTAAATCATTTGAAATTATTCTCAGATTGATGTATGCTTCAGTGTTTATGAAGTACCTAGGATGAATAATGAAGAATCAATCTACATGCTGTGTTTTAATAATAATTTGAATTGGGATATGATACATTATAACATATTTTTGAACCAGTTCTTCTGTCTTACAGCTGAATGCAGCAGAAGGAACTGTTTGTTGTTTATCTAAGTCTTCTTTCTGTTTTTTATTTGTTCGGTTGACAAAGGGATTAAACTGACTTTACTTAATTTTTAGATATGGTCTCTCAGTGGACAGGTGATCCGTAACTAATGATCTCTCTTGTTTTGATACTGAAGGTGCAACTACTGGGCCTATCTATAAATTTTGGTCTTCATTGTCAGGTATTGGAGTAGGCCTATCCTAATTTTTTTCTTTTTTTATATTTTATGCTGTTACATTTTTGAATATGTAACTTCATTGTAGCAACTAATGCTTGCATTTCTAAACAATATGATTTGCATTTAGCTTTTATGCCTTTTCCACTTGAAGTGGGAAAAACTAAACAATTTTTAATTCTCTCCAAACTGGATCAGGTTTTCGGCCTGGATTATTTATTTTAAATTAACAGCAAAGTTCTTGCTACACTTTTGCAAACAAAAAACTTAATACACTCAATAAAGTGACTCTTCTCTTAGCATAACAAGTTACTACGAGATGTTAACTCAAAAATGACATAAAACAAACTGAAAAGAATAACAGCACTTTGAATTTGAACATCAATGGACTACAGCATTAGACAGCTCTATAAGAAAGCGAACTGATTTTAATTATTTACCCACTTGGTATGTCATTGTCAATATATAGGATGTATCTGTAAATTATTACTTTTCAAAAAGTAATAACAAACATAACTTTAAAAAATAATTAACTGATTTTTATAATAAAAATAATTTTTTTAAATCAGTGATTTATATAATAAAAATCAAGTGTTTAAAATCATGATTTAAATCACTCCACCCTGTTACATAATATATTCCTCCTCATTTTGTGTATCTGTGGTAATTCTTAAAAAGTCTACCATAATCAGAATGTTATTTGCAAAAATTGATCTTATTTTATCTCAAGTAAATTGGGTGATATTATTAGAGTCATGAGATTTTAAAACAACAGAAATAAGTTAAATTAATATTTTTTGGAGTATAAACAAGGAAGCAATAATTATGCTAATCGATGAAAATGAAACCAAATTCCAAGATGAAAGTGATTTGCAAGTAGTTCTACTAGTCTACATAACAAATAGAGCTTCAATAATTTCAAGCCTGCTTCGCAGGGAGCTTCTACCTGAAAGTCAGATTTGCATAAACTAGATCTTCATAAGAAAATTAAAACACTGTCTCCTTTTACCTTTGAAAAGAAAGTAAAAAGAAGCCAGTTATGTACAGTAGTGGCAAAAAAAAACCGGACCGACCCTTGTAGGTGATTTCAGAGCCTTGTTCACTCCAAAGCACGATAGACTGGTAACTAAGACTTTCGTCGTTCGAATCCTGCCTGGGAAGGAAACTTTTTTTTGTTCCTTATTCAAAATTTTTTTTTTTCCACTACTGTACATAAACAACAGCATTCTATCTTCATTACTGAGTGAGAAGTAGAAATAGGAGTGCAGCCATTTTTATATAGCCTATAGTATGTCAAACATGGTTTTTTTTTTACAAAAATGTAGCTTATTTTTGCACGAAATAAAATTTTGACAGACAATTTTAACATTAATGTGTAAATATTAGATAAGTTGAAGTAGGGTTAAACTGAAAATATTAAAGATAAAGTGGTATAAAAATAGTATATGCAGTCACAAAGATTGTACAAGTAGCTAGAAAAGTTTAAAGGAAAAATCTGGAATCTCTTTATCTTCTTTTTAAAACTACAAAACTTTTCATATTCACAGTTATTATGGAGTGTTTAATTTATATGCTGAATGAAAAATTATGAATACCAATGGGAGTTCTTCTACAATACTTCCATCACTATAAGATTGTCTTTTATTTTCCCCAGTCTCTCTAAATAGCCTACTGTTTACCCTTTCTGACTGCACTCGATCTGTCTACTATGCATGTAACTAGAGAACCAAAGTTGTAATTCCTTCTTCATTGTTCTATATACAATTTTAACACTTATATACTCACTGATTGACTTCATAACTCTTTACTGTGTTAATATAAGGAAAAAATTGCACAAAAATATATATGATTTCTATATAGCAAGTAGAGTGATTCAATTTACAAGCATAAACAGTTCATCTGTTGAGTAAAATTTATGAATATGGAAAAATTTTGTTTGTTCTGTTACAAACTTTTTCTCTTGGCCCTTCGAAGCTTTAAATAATTAGACATTACATAAGACTGTAATACATAAATAGTGAGCTCCTTTTATAACAGCTGAGATTAATAGAGGATAGATGGATATTTAATTTGTGTCTTGAATGCCTTGTATTGAAATTATTTATGTTCTGATTAGCACTAAAAATATATTGATTTTTAACATAAGACATCATCAGGGAAAGAATGTACTCACAACATAAGTTCAGGATTTCTAAATTTTCGATTATCTTTTCACGGAATGTCCTTTTATGCACATCTGTCATTGTCACTGGTTAATTAGAGCTACTTTATTTGCATTAAATCATTCATTAGCTTTAATGCTGTATTAGAAGTGCTAATAAGTAATCATATGGGTTGCAAGGAGTAGTGAAGTGCATTCCATAATCTCTCCTACTCAAATCCCATCCTCACCTTCCCATGGTGCAACCTGACCAAGTCACAGTGGTATAACAGTTTCATCAAAAATGAAGAAAGTACCTTTTCAGTATGCTAACCTGTCATGGCATGCATAAGCGTCCCCTAAGTGGTGAATGAGGGATATGGTCAGTGGAGTTGTCCGATAATAATCTTCCTGGCTAGGTCATATGAACACGCTAACCAAACGCAGGTGTGGTCCTCCAAACAGTTTGGGGGTTGCATGTAGGATAACCGTCATGTAACATAAAAACATGGTGTCTATATTTAAATGGTTGTTTTTTGCTACATCACTATTGTATATTGGAAATCAAAAGAGAGTTAATGGCTTTATTGCCAAGAACTCCGCATAAGTTAACATAAGTAATCATATTGTTTCCTTCAGGTAATCACACTTGTATAATCTGTTTGCAATATATCAATGAATGAGTAGGAGTTAAAATAAGGCCTTTGCCTAGACCAGCCATTTTCAATCTGTGTGCTGCAGCACAGTAGTGTGCCACGAATGATCCGCTGGTGTTGCATGAGAAAATGAAAACAATAAAATAAAGATAATATAAAAATGGGAAGTTTTGATAGTTCAGTCTTTGACTTATTTATTATAGCAAAATATCAAAAAAGTTATTTTTGCTATACATATTAGTGAACGTTTTCTCTCTTATTATGGGCATCATCAGACTAATAAGTAGATATCTATCTAAAGTAAGTAAATCTATATTAAACATATTGCAATGAACAAGTTAAAAAAATTAAAAACAACCATCAAATTAAAAAAATAAATGATTAAAATAATTGACCAGGATTGGATGTAAAAGTATTTTAAATTATGCATATTTAATAAAAACGTATTCTTCTCATATAGACTGTTTTTAGTACGTTTTTATAAAACATGCATAATTTCAAATAAATTTTACACGTAATCCTTGTCAATTATTTTAATCATTTATTTTTCAATTTGATGGTTGTTTTTAATTTTTTTAACTTGTTCATTGATTATGTTTAATATGGATTTACTTACGTTATATAGATATCTACTTATTAGTCTCATGATGCCCATAATAATGGCGAAAACGTTCACTAATATGTATTAGCAAAAATAGCTTTTTTGATATTTTGCTATAATAAATACGTCAAAGACTGAAGTATCAAAACTTCACATTTTTGTATTATCATTATATGACGTATTGAAATACACATAAAAATGAATTCAAAATTCAAATTTAAGTAAAGTAAAGGTTCTTGTTATAAATTAGAAAAAATAAAAGTGAAAACAGTAGTAAAAAGTGAGTCTACAAGAGTCAACTTTCAGCAAACGAGGCACAAATTCACAGTCAGTCAACTCAGTGTAGGTGTGCGTGTGGCAGAAAAGAGAATGACTGATGCGCAGCTAGGGTTGCCAGATCAGTAAGTTAGAATATCATACCAACCTTAAAAATATAGAATTTTACTCCTCTTTGTGAAAAAAAAATCGTATATTAAATATTCGTATCTCGACAAGACGTGCAATAATATTGTATGTTTTCATATTGCCTAAATAACAAATTAAGAAAATATACATAATACAATATATCGCACTAATATTGCATTGTAATAATTTTCTGTCATTAAATTTTACATTTATATAATAAACTCGAAATAAAAGTACAAAAAATATATGAATCGCTTCATAAAGAAAGGGCATCAGTCACATTTTTTTTCGAAATTGAGTTAACATTGAATTTCCCATCTTGGATGTTCAACACATCATTTTATCAAGAAAAGAAACCAGTCCAACATTTCTTTCATCGTGATATTGTGTTCGGAATGTGAATGTTTTGTAAAGGAAGGGGCATCGGTCCGGACAGTTTTTCTTCATTTCCCACAACTGGACTGATGCCCTTTCTTTATGAAGCGATTCATATATTAGTTCTACTTGTGAATAATGTGTATTTTGTTTCGGTGTTTCTCAACCTTTCTTGCCCCATGTACCCTTTCACCATTCATCTCAATATCATTCCCCCTATGTTGACTAAAAACAATACAAATAAAATTTAAAATATTTTATTTATATATTAATGCATATACATTTATCTGATTTATTTTTATTTTATAGTCCTTATACTCTCCTAAAACCCTCAAAATTTCCCCCTAGCTGGGAACCACTGGTTTAGATTATATGAGTGTGTCGCGGGATTTTAAATTACACCTTTAGTGTGCCACATGTTGAAAAAGGCTGAAAAAGTTGGTCTAGACACACGAATGATTTCTTAGGAAATTTAAAATGAATAAAAACTTTTGTGATGACAGAAATATATGGCATAAAATTTTCCTGAAGTGAAGTGCCTCAATGCCTTTTATGAAGGATGATTATGATGATGATGATGATGATGATGATTATTATTATTATTATTATAGTCTATTTCATTTATGTGCTAACCAACAGCATGTATCCAATAGTAGTTTAGCATAAAGTATACATTATTATTATGTATTAAGTATGTATTATCACAAAGTGTAAGCAGCTGCTCCTACTACCAACAACAATACCATCACCAACACCACTAATATTACGATCACCATTACCATTACTACTACAGCTGGCGCCAGCGTTTTTGGCGTGTGTTCTAGATATATAGTGTCCAGTTTGTGAGCATGTTGCTAGTGCAGCTGAGAATGGTACCACTTCCTATACACGTCACATCAGCCATTTGGCAAACACAGTTGTCAGACTGACTGCGGAAAATGTAAACCACAAATGTAACGTTCCCATTACTTATTTCGCACGCCAAAAACGGTGACGCGGACCACCACCACCACTAATATTACTACTACTATTACCATTACCACCACCATCACCACCAACAGTATTACTACCATCATCACCATCACTATTACTGTAACATAAATTTGTGATATGGATACATCTTAACACAGAGAAAAGAGATTTTGAGATTATGGATTATACTTCTCATACCTTGAACTGCGATATGTAACCAGTATTGTTAAGAAATTATTCGCAATTCATATTTGTTTAAAAATACAGAAGATAAAGAGAACAGTCAGATATTGCCGTCGGAAACGTGAAGTGTAACACTAATAATTAAACGAAGAATTCTTTTCTAATCTATGATATATTATACTATGAGAATACTAGAGACGACACAATGAAAATTAAGTAAATTTTTTTACAAGAATACATAAATGATAAGTAATTGTCAAAAGCAAATTAGGTCTATACATTGAAAGCATCGAATTCGCAGCCATGCATATTGGCATTATTAATGCATTTGGAGACTAGTGAAAGAAATTTTGAATTTCTATTATAGAAAAGTGTTTGAGCTCTCATATCTTCGTCGGAATACGTAATTATTAAATTTTAATAAAGAATCACAGGCGGACCTCGCAAAAGAATAGATAATCGAGGACATGGCGGATAGCATATAGGTTTCCACAATTAAAGTATTCGCATTTTCTCTCATAACTATACCCGGAATTAATAATAATAATAATAATAATAATAATAATAATAATAATAATAATAATACTGTAATAATAAAATTGCTATTACTATTTTTATTGGTATTATTTTTCGTAATTATTATTCTAATATTGTTATCTAATTATTATCGTATAAAATTTATTAATTCCTAACTCTTGCTCTACTGGACTACTTTACTCTGCATCATACCATTTGTATTTATGCAAATAAAATTAAGAAATTATTAAGATAAAGGTGTACTATGGTCATATTTTTAGCATGGAGTGACGTAACAGTAGTTCCATTCTTTTGTCTGTTCACGTGCCGCGACAGTATTTCTGAGACAGTTACAGGTGATAGTTCTATATGCTCCTGTTTGGGCAAAGGGTTTGTCAATGCATTAAACGTTAGATTCATCGCTCGAATTAATCAAGCCAAATGGCTTTCCCGTGTACCCGCACACTTGAAAAGCATGTTCTATCGTCAGTCTGTTTTTCGATACGGTACGTAAGGAAGTAAACACAGGCAAGCTCGCTATGGAGCACAGACAATCCTGATATACCACCGCCTTTGTCAATTTCAGCAGTAAATAATGCAAAATGCAAATTAAACGCTCAAGCCTCGGATAAGTCGGAATTCTGGGTCATCGAAACAAAGAGCGTTGTGGTTTTAGAGTTTGGTAAGTATAGGAATTGCAATTTTACTTAGTAATTTTTATTTTTCTTCTATTGCTATGCTGTGATTGATCGTCGCTGCTATCGTGATCGCGGTCACTATGATTATCTTCACCATCGTGGTCATATTCAATGTGATAGCTTTTGTCATCGCATTAGTAATAGTCGTGATTACACCACGGAACTTTATACACTAAAGAACCTGAAAATATCCATGCAACTATGCAGTAAAACGTGTTTAAATATGCGCTAAAAATTGAAATATATATATGCAGTAAAAAGTACACTTTAGAAGTTTCTTATATATATATATATATATATATATATATATATATATATATACAGGGTGTTTCAAAAATACGGGGCATAACTTCAGGTATGTATTTCCCACATACAGACAATCAAAATAGTTCATTACAACATGTGTCCGGAAATGCTTTATTTCCGAGCTATGGCCTTCACAACATTGAAATTCACCGGAACGTTTTTTCTTTCCGCAGGTCGTTGCCGTCAAAGGAGACATTAAGAGGGCACTCTGACAGTTCATTCCGAGGCGAAGGTTACATTCAGTGTTGTGTAGATACTTGGATCGAAGGTTTCCTGATCGATGGATAGGTAGAGGTGGCCCAATTGCTTGGCCTCCACGCTCACCTGATCTGAACCCTCTCGATTTCTACTTGTGGGGCCATTTAAAATCATTGGTTTATTCGTCTCCGGTGCCTGATTTGGAATCCCTTCGGAATCGAATTGTGGCTTGTTCTGAGGACATACGCAATACTCCTGGAGTTTGGGATCGTGTTCGCAGGTCAATGAGACATCGATGTGAGGTCTGTATTCAAGCAGGAGGTGGACATTTTGAACATCTTCTGTAATTACAACGACCTGCGGAAAGAAAACGTTCCGGTGAATTTCAACGTTGTGAAGGCCATAACTCGGAAATGAAGCATTTCCAGACACATGTTGTAATGAACTAATTTGATTGTCTACATGTGGGAAATACATACCTGAAATTATGCCCCGTATTTTTTAAACACCCTGTATATATATATAAATCCCACAAGGGTAGTTGCCCTTCAGTAAGGGTTGCCAAAATACACAGCATAGGCCTACTAAACAAATTATTTTCAAATGGAAGCTACCCTTGGGAAAGTACGTTTATTCAATAATTATTAGTAATCAGATAGAATATAAAGAAATTTAAGCTAGGTGTACAGGTGATTACGTAAAATCTGAACAAAATATTTCATTACGCCTACAGCAATAATTAAAAAAAAAATTTAAAGGAATTCCAAAAGGCTTAAAACATTCAACTGAGAATTTTGGAATTGTTGCCCTTGCTCCGAACAATAATCCAAATACTTCAAGCTGTCCTTGTATATGAAGGGCTCAGAGCCATAGTGGACCAAGCGCCATTTATTAAAAACGGAGAAAGCAAGGGTTAAAGTTAAGTGAATACCATAGTTTAATGAAGACTGACATATCATTTAGTTTTAATGTGTACACTTTATATTACTTGCTGTATGTTCCCATTGAATTATGGTAAAAACTTCATTTTAACCCATGTTTTCTACGGTTTTAGTAAATGGCGCTTGGCCCACTATGGTTCTGAACCCTTCATATGATAATAATCCCTAAAGTATTCAAATCGTAGGCTCATAGATGGTCTTCTTTTCTTCATGTACTGCTATGGGTTGTTCAACTACAGTTTCAAAGCGCACGGTGGGATCGATGATAATTGCTCTGTCATTTTCTCTATCAATGGCAATGATGTCAACTCGCCGAGAACTTCCATCTTTTGCAAGGCAGTGGACTTCTTGGTGAACCTCGAAGAAGGAAGGGAGACTTTTAGCAATAAGTTCTCGTATTGCATGGTGTCTAGTATTCCGGATGAGAGTTACATGTTGGCAGAATCCCAGGATGTGGGATAATAATTTAAAGTAATAAATGCCATCATGTTATCATTTTTATTAAATCTAATTTGTCTCCAATAAATCTTTTCTGCTACTTTTTTCTTTCGGGATGTCGGCCGTTAAATTTGTAAGCAGATCAATCATGCACTGGTTCTTCGCTTGGTTATGCAGTAAAACTTTAAGTGAAAATTTACACTTCGCTGTCTTCATTTTCGTAGATGTTTAAATAGCTAGATTCAGTTTTGTTTCTATTAGCGCACTAGCAACATTGTCGTCGCAGCAATTTCATGATCTCAACAACATGTGGCTTTATTGTCGCAGGTGTCTGAACATATTCATTTTTGGTTCTACGAAATGAGAGTACAGTAGCCTACGATTATTTAGTCCTGACAGTCGCCGGAGATGTGCGCCTGGGTCAGGCGAGTCCATTTAGTTATGCCAAGGGGTGTTTGGGTTAGTTACTCGCTTGCCTTTGGAGCGATTGGATGTCATTTGTGCAGGAGAGCGGTATGTTTCTAGTACAATTAAGCTGTAACTGCATTCCTTTACCGACCGCTCGCCCTTATCTCTGCTCGGAGCTCTCCCCACTACTCCTCTTTCGCGTCACTGAGCTGTCAGGACTAAATAATCGGTCTGTAACAGTCTGAATGATATCTAGGCGACGCGTACTTTCGCCCTGGCTTCTGAAACATTAAACTTACACGGCTAAAATGTACGTACAGATACGAAAATAAAATGTGGAGCTCCCTTATTGTACGAAGAAGAGTCAAAAAGTAACCTTCATAATTGTTTTATTAATTGAAAATGTACACTAAGATTAAAAACAATCACTTTTCAACATAGTATAACAGGAATACTTGCATTGAACGTAGTGGGGACTATGTTGAGAAGTAATGAAGTATTTGTAATCTAATTGTACATATTGAATTAATAAAACAATTATTAAAGTTACTTTTTGACTCTCCTCGTAAAAGTTTCACTTATAACACACTGCGCATGTGCAGTAAACAGGAGCCCCTGTATATATGCTACTTGTGGACAGTCGTGTGAAATTGTTGTCTACATACAGTTGGACTCCCATCAAGACTAGCTCCAAAATTTAATTCCGTATCTGTACACAGATTCATGTTAAAGTGAAAAACGACTCAATCTATACATTAGGGCAGAGGCGGACAAAATGTAAGAAAATTGATGCAGCCTGCATTACAACAAAATGACAAGGTGGGGAGAGCAAGAAATACAGCACTGATATCTACGGTTGGTTTTGTTTTCCTTTGGCAGGTAGCCTGACTTCACGGCGATCACAGAGTTTGTTTTGTGTTGCAATACACATTTTGCCCACCTATGCATTAGGGAGAAGTATCGATTGTCGTCACAGCAGTTTTATGTCCTCAACAGTAATTAACGAATTATTGGTTTTATTTTTCACATACTCCTTCTTATTCTCAGTTTTATCACAGAGAAATTTTGAAATTAGTAATAAATCGAGAAAAACAAGGAAAGATGTTAATATATGCACTTAAACATGCAAAATAAAAATAATCTTCGAAATATGCACTTGGGCAAAATAAAGTTGGCTTAATTCGAACATAAAAATCATGATCGGCAAAGATTTACTTTTAATTTTTCAATATGCCAAATCAATAAAGAAACAAGCAATTGTATAAAGTTCCGCGGTGTAGTCATGATCTTCGTCTTCATTGTAACCATGCCATCATGATCTTCGCCGCCATCGTGATTGTGTATAATGCTCTTTGTCGCCATTGTGATTTTGTATCATGATCTTGGTCTCCGTCATGACAGAGTAGGCCTATCATGATCTCCATTGCCATCATGAGCTTCGTAGCTCCTACCATCATCATTGTGATCACAATAGGCATCATTTTAATTGTCAAAATCATGACTATCAACATCATTAACATTGTCACCGTCATGATTATCAAAATCATAAACATCAACATCGTGCTTATCAAAATTGAAAGCATAGTCAGTCATGGTAGTGAGAAACAAACATTGTCACCATCATGCTCGTCAAAGTTATGGATATCGCCTGAATTCCTAACGTCGAAATAAAAACATCATCAACCACATGCTTGTCAAAAATGATTGTTATTGTCAAAATTATGAACATCGTCATCATAGTTATCGTCAAAGTGAACATCATCAGCACTGTTATCATCACAATGATGAACATTGTCACCATTGTTACTGTCAAAATGATGAACGTCATAGTTATCGTCAAAGTGAACATCGTCAGCACTGTTATCGTCAAAATGATGAACATCGTCACCATTGTTATTGTCAAAATTATGAGCATCGTCATTATAGATATCGTCAAAATGATGAACATTGTCACCACTGTTATCGTGAAAATGATGGACATCGTCACCATTGTTATTGTCAGAATTATTAGCATCGTCATTATACAGTAGTTATCGTCAAAATGATGAACATTGTCACCATTGTTACTGTCAAAATGATGAACATCGTCATCATAGTTATCATCAAAGTGAACATCGTCAGCACTGTTATCATCAAAATGATGAACATTGTCAGCATTGTTACCGTCAAAATGATGAACAACGTCAGTACTGCTATCGTCAAAATGATGAATATCGTCACCATTGTTATCGTCAAAATGATGAACATTGTCACCATTGTTATTGTCAAAATTATTAGCATCGTCAGTGTAGTTATAGTCAAAATGATGAACTTCGTCACCATTGTTATTGACAAAATTACGAGTATCGTCATATAGTTATCGTCAAAATGATGAACACTGTCACCACTGTTATCGTCAAAATGATGAACACTGTCACCATTGTTATTGTCAAAATTATTAGCATCGTCATTATAGTTATCGTCAAAACGAACATTGTCACCATTGTTACTGTCAAAATGATGAACATCGTCATCATAGTTATCGTCAAAGTGAACATCATCAGCACTGTTATCATCAAAATGATGAACATCGTCAGCACTGTTATCATCAAAATGATGAACATCGTCAGCAGTTATCGTCAAAATGATGAACATCGTCAGCAGTTATCGTCAAAATGATGAACATCGTCAGCACTGTTATCATCAAAATGATGAACATAGTCATCATAGTTATCGTCAAAGTGAACATCGTCAGCACTGTTATCGTCAAAATGATGAACATCGTCACCATTGTTATCGTCAAAATGATGATCATCGTCAGCACTGTTATCGTCAAAATGATGAACATCGTCAGCACTGGTATCGTCAAAATGATGAACATCGTCAGCACTGTTATCGTCAAAATGATGAACATCGTCAGCACTGGTATCGTCAAAATGATGAACATCGTCAGCACTGCTATCGTCAAAATGAACATCGTCAGCACTGCTATCGTCAAAATGATGAACATCGTCAGCACTGGTATCGTCAAAATGATGAACATCGTCAGCACTGTTATCGTCAAAATGAACATCGTCAGCACTGTTATCGTCAAAATGATGAACATCGTCAGCACTGTTATCGTCAAAATGATGAACATCGTCAGCACTGTTATCGTCAAAATGATGAACATCGTCAGCACTGGTATCGTCAAAATGAACATCGTCAGCACTGTTATCGTCAAAATGATGAACATCGTCAGCACTGTTATCGTCAAAATGATGAACATCGTCAGCACTGTTATCGTCAAAATGATGAACATCGTCACCATTGTTATCGTCAAAATGATGATCATCGTCAGCACTGTTATCGTCAAAATGATGAACATCGTCAGCACTGGTATCGTCAAAATGATGAACATCGTCAGCACTGTTATCGTCAAAATGATGAACATCGTCACCATTGTTATCGTCAAAATGATGATCATCGTCAGCACTGTTATCGTCAAAATGATGAACATCGTCAGCACTGGTATCGTCAAAATGATGAACATCGTCAGCACTGTTATCGTCAAAATGATGAACATCGTTAGCACTGTTATCGTCAAAATGATGATCATCGTCAGCACTGTTATCGTCAAAATGATGAACATCGTCAGCACTGGTATCGTCAAAATGATGATCACCGTCAGCACTGTTATCGTCAAAATGATGAACATCGTCAGCACTGGTATCGTCAAAATGATGATCATCGTCAGCACTGTTATCGTCAAAATGATGAACATCGTCAGCACTGGTATCGTCAAAATGATGAACATCGTCAGCACTGCTATCGTCAAAATGAACATCGTCACCATTGTTATCGTCAAAATGATGAACATTGTCACCATTGTTACTATCAAAATGATGAACATCGTCAGCAGTTATCGTCAAAATGATGAACATCGTCAGCAGTTATCGTCAAAATGATGAACATCGTCAGCACTGTTATCATCAAAATGATGAACATCGTCAGCACTGTTATCGTCAAAATGATGATCATCGTCAGCACTGTTATCGTCAAAATGATGAACATCGTCAGCACTGGTATCGTCAAAATGATGAACATCGTCAGCACTGTTATCGTCAAAATGATGAACATCGTCAGCACTGCTATCGTCAAAATGAACATCGTCACCATTGTTATCGTCAAAATGATGAACATTGTCACCATTGTTACTATCAAAATGATGAACATCGTCAGCAGTTATCGTCAAAATGATTAACATCGTCAGCAGTTATCGTCAAAATGAACATCGTCAGCACTGTTATCATCAAAATGATGAACATCGTCAGCACTGCTATCGTCAAAATGATGAACATCGTCAGCACTGGTATCGTCAAAATGATGATCATTGTCAGCACTGTTATCGTCAAAATGATGAACATCGTCAGCACTGGTATCGTCAAAATGATGATCATCGTCAGCACTGTTATCGTCAAAATGATGAACATCGTCAGCACTGGTATCGTCAAAATGATGAACATCGTCAGCACTGTTATCGTCAAAATGATGAACATCGTCAGCACTGCTATCGTCAAAATGAACATCGTCACCACTGTTATCGTCAAAATGATGAACATTGTCACCATTGTTACTATCAAAATGATGAACATCGTCAGCAGTTATCGTCAAAATGATGAACATCGTCAGCAGTTATAGTCAAAATGATGAACATCGTCAGCACTGTTATCATCAAAATGATGAACATCGTCAGCACTGTTATCGTCAAAATGATGATCATCGTCAGCACTGTTATCGTCAAAATGATGAACATCGTCAGCACTGGTATCGTCAAAATGATGAACATCGTCAGCACTGTTATCGTCAAAATGATGAACATCGTCAGCACTGCTATCGTCAAAATGAACATCGTCACCATTGTTATCGTCAAAATGATGAACATTGTCACCATTGTTACTATCAAAATGATGAACATCGTCAGCAGTTATCGTCAAAATGATGAACATCGTCAGCAGTTATCGTCAAAATGATGAACATCGTCAGCACTGTTATCATCAAAATGATGAACATCGTCAGCACTGCTATCGTCAAAATGATGATCATCGTCAGCACTGTTATCGTCAAAATGATGAACATCGTCAGCACTGGTATCGTCAAAATGATGAACATCGTCAGCACTGTTATCGTCAAAATGAACATCGTCACCATTGTTACTATCAAAATGATGAACATCGTCAGCAGTTATCGTCAAAATGATGAACATCGTCAGCAGTTATCGTCAAAATGATGAACATCGTCAGCACTGTTATCATCAAAATGATGAACATCGTCAGCAGTGTTATCGTCAAAATGATGAACATCGTCAGCACTGGTATCGTCAAAATGATGAACATCGTCAGCACTGTTATCGTCAAAATGATGAACATCGTCAGCACTGCTATCGTCAAAATGAACATCGTCACCATTGTTATCGTCAAAATGATGAACATTGTCACCATTGTTACTATCAAAATGATGAACATCGTCAGCAGTTATCGTCAAAATGATGAACATCGTCAGCAGTTATCGTCAAAATGATGAACATCGTCAGCACTGTTATCATCAAAATGATGAACATCGTCAGCACTGTTATCGTCAAAATGATGATCATCGTCAGCACTGTTATCGTCAAAATTATGAGCATCGTCATTATAGATATCGTCAAAATGATGAACATTGTCACCACTGTTATCGTGAAAATGATGGACATCGTCACCATTGTTATTGTCAGAATTATTAGCATCGTCATTATACAGTAGTTATCGTCAAAATGATGAACATTGTCACCATTGTTACTGTCAAAATGATGAACATCGTCATCATAGTTATCATCAAAGTGAACATCGTCAGCACTGTTATCATCAAAATGATGAACATTGTCAGCATTGTTACCGTCAAAATGATGAACAACGTCAGTACTGCTATCGTCAAAATGATGAATATCGTCACCATTGTTATCGTCAAAATGATGAACATTGTCACCATTGTTATTGTCAAAATTATTAGCATCGTCAGTGTAGTTATAGTCAAAATGATGAACTTCGTCACCATTGTTATTGACAAAATTACGAGTATCGTCATATAGTTATCGTCAAAATGATGAACACTGTCACCACTGTTATCGTCAAAATGATGAACACTGTCACCATTGTTATTGTCAAAATTATTAGCATCGTCATTATAGTTATCGTCAAAACGAACATTGTCACCATTGTTACTGTCAAAATGATGAACATCGTCATCATAGTTATCGTCAAAGTGAACATCATCAGCACTGTTATCATCAAAATGATGAACATCGTCAGCACTGTTATCATCAAAATGATGAACATCGTCAGCAGTTATCGTCAAAATGATGAACATCGTCAGCAGTTATCGTCAAAATGATGAACATCGTCAGCACTGTTATCATCAAAATGATGAACATAGTCATCATAGTTATCGTCAAAGTGAACATCGTCAGCACTGTTATCGTCAAAATGATGAACATCGTCACCATTGTTATCGTCAAAATGATGATCATCGTCAGCACTGTTATCGTCAAAATGATGAACATCGTCAGCACTGGTATCGTCAAAATGATGAACATCGTCAGCACTGTTATCGTCAAAATGATGAACATCGTCAGCACTGGTATCGTCAAAATGATGAACATCGTCAGCACTGTTATCGTCAAAATGATGAACATCGTCAGCACTGGTATCGTCAAAATGATGAACATCGTCAGCACTGCTATCGTCAAAATGAACATCGTCAGCACTGCTATCGTCAAAATGATGAACATCGTCAGCCCTGGTATCGTCAAAATGATGAACATCGTCAGCACTGTTATCGTCAAAATGAACATCGTCAGCACTGTTATCGTCAAAATGATGAACATCGTCAGCACTGTTATCGTCAAAATGATGAACATCGTCAGCACTGTTATCGTCAAAATGATGAACATCGTCAGCACTGGTATCGTCAAAATGAACATCGTCAGCACTGTTATCGTCAAAATGATGAACATCGTCAGCACTGTTATCGTCAAAATGATGAACATCGTCACCATTGTTATCGTCAAAATGATGATCATCGTCAGCACTGTTATCGTCAAAATGATGAACATCGTCAGCACTGGTATCGTCAAAATGATGAACATCGTCAGCACTGTTATCGTCAAAATGATGAACATCGTCACCATTGTTATCGTCAAAATGATGATCATCGTCAGCACTGTTATCGTCAAAATGATGAACATCGTCAGCACTGGTATCGTCAAAATGATGAACATCGTCAGGACTGTTATCGTCAAAATGATGAACATCGTCAGCACTGTTATCGTCAAAATGATGATCATCGTCAGCACTGTTATCGTCAAAATGATGAACATCGTCAGCACTGGTATCGTCAAAATGATGATCACCGTCAGCACTGTTATCGTCAAAATGATGAACATCGTCAGCACTGGTATCGTCAAAATGATGATCATCGTCAGCACTGTTATCGTCAAAATGATGAACATCGTCAGCACTGGTATCGTCAAAATGATGAACATCGTCAGCACTGTTATCGTCAAAATGATGAACATCGTCAGCACTGCTATCGTCAAAATGAACATCGTCACCATTGTTATCGTCAAAATGATGAACATTGTCACCATTGTTACTATCAAAATGATGAACATCGTCAGCAGTTATCGTCAAAATGATGAACATCGTCAGCAGTTATCGTCAAAATGATGAACATCGTCAGCACTGTTATCATCAAAATGATGAACATCGTCAGCATTGTTATCGTCAAAATGATGATCATCGTCAGCACTGTTATCGTCAAAATGATGAACATCGTCAGCACTGGTATCGTCAAAATGATGAACATCGTCAGCACTGTTATCGTCAAAATGATGAACATCGTCAGCACTGCTATCGTCAAAATGAACATCGTCACCATTGTTATCGTCAAAATGATGAACATTGTCACCATTGTTACTATCAAAATGATGAACATCGTCAGCAGTTATCGTCAAAATGATGAACATCGTCAGCAGTTATAGTCAAAATGATGAACATCGTCAGCACTGTTATCATCAAAATGATGAACATCGTCAGCACTGTTATCGTCAAAATGATGATCATCGTCAGCACTGTTATCGTCAAAATGATGAACATCGTCAGCACTGGTATCGTCAAAATGATGAACATCGTCAGCACTGTTATCGTCAAAATGATGAACATCGTCAGCACTGCTATCGTCAAAATGAACATCGTCACCATTGTTATCGTCAAAATGATGAACATTGTCACCATTGTTACTATCAAAATGATGAACATCGTCAGCAGTTATCGTCAAAATGATGAACATCGTCAGCAGTTATCGTCAAAATGATGAACATCGTCAGCACTGTTATCATCAAAATGATGAACATCGTCAGCACTGCTATCGTCAAAATGATGATCATCGTCAGCACTGTTATCGGCAAAATGATGAACATCGTCAGCACTGGTATCGTCAAAATGATGAACATCGTCAGCACTGTTATCGTCAAAATGAACATCGTCACCATTGTTACTATCAAAATGATGAACATCGTCAGCAGTTATCGTCAAAATGATGAACATCGTCAGCAGTTATCGTCAAAATGATGAACATCGTCAGCACTGTTATCATCAAAATGATGAACATCGTCAGCACTGTTATCGTCAAAATGATGAACATCGTCAGCACTGTTATCGTCAAAATGATGAACATCGTCAGCACTGGTATCGTCAAAATGATGAACATCGTCAGCACTGTTATCGTCAAAATGATGAACATCGTCAGCACTGTTATCGTCAAAATGATGAACATCGTCACCATTGTTATCGTCAAAATGATGAACATTGTCACCATTGTTACTATCAAAATGATGAACATCGTCAGCAGTTATCGTCAAAATGATGAACATCGTCAGCAGTTATCGTCAAAATGATGAACATCGTCAGCACTGTTATCATCAAGATGATGAACATCGTCAGCACTGTTATCGTCAAAATGATGATCATCGTCAGCACTGTTATCGTCAAAATGATGAACATCGTCAGCACTGGTATCGTCAAAATGATGAACATCGTCAGCACTGTTATCGTCAAAATGATGAACTTCGTCAGCACTGCTATCGTCAAAATGAACATCGTCACCATTGTTATCGTCAAAATGATGAACATTGTCATCAAAATGATGAACATCGTCAGCAGTTATCGTCAAAATGATGAACATCGTCAGCAGTTATCGTCAAAATGATGAACATCGTCAGCACTGTTATCATCAAAATGATGAACATCGTCAGCACTGTTATCGTCAAAATGATGATCATCGTCAGCACTGTTATCGTCAAAATGATGAACATCGTCAGCACTGGTATCGTCAAAATGATGAACATCGTCAGCACTGCTATCGTCAAAATGAACATCGTCACCATTGTTATCGTCAAAATGATGAACATTGTCACCATTGTTACTATCAAAATGATGAACATCGTCAGCAGTTATCGTCAAAATGATGAACATCGTCAGCAGTTATCGTCAAAATGATGAACATCGTCAGCACTGTTATCATCAAAATGATGAACATCGTCAGCACTGCTATCGTCAAAATGATGAACATCGTCAGCACTGGTATCGTCAAAATGATGATCATCGTCAGCACTGTTATCGTCAAAATGATGAACATCGTCAGCACTGGTATCGTCAAAATGATGATCATCGTCAGCACTGTTATCGTCAAAATGATGAACATCGTCAGCACTGGTATCGTCAAAATGATGAACATCGTCAGCACTGTTATCGTCAAAATGATGAACATCGTCAGCACTGCTATCGTCAAAATGAACATCGTCACCATTGTTATCGTCAAAATGATGAATATTGTCACCATTGTTACTATCAAAATGATGAACATCGTCAGCAGTTATCGTCAAAATGATGAACATCGTCAGCAGTTATCGTCAAAATGATGAACATCGTCAGCACTGTTATCATCAAAATGATGAACATCGTCAGCACTGTTATCGTCAAAATGATGATCATCGTCAGCACTGTTATCGTCAAAATGATGAACATCGTCAGCACTGGTATCGTCAAAATGATGAACATCGTCAGCACTGTTATCGTCAAAATGATGAACATCGTCAGCACTGCTATCGTCAAAATGAACATCGTCACCATTGTTATCGTCAAAATGATGAACATTGTCACCATTGTTACTATCAAAATGATGAACATCGTCAGCAGTTATCGTCAAAATGATGAACATCGTCAGCAGTTATCGTCAAAATGATGAAAATCGTCAGCACTGTTATCATCAAAATGATGAACATCGTCAGCACTGCTATCGTCAAAATGATGATCATCGTCAGCACTGTTATCGTCAAAATGATGAACATCGTCAGCACTGCTATCGTCAAAATGAACATCGTCACCATTGTTACTATCAAAATGATGAACATCGTCAGCAGTTATCGTCAAAATGATGAACATCGTCAGCAGTTATCGTCAAAATGATGAACATCGTCAGCAGTTATCGTCAAAATGATGAACATCGTCAGCACTGTTATCATCAAAATGATGAACATCGTCACCATTGTTACTATCAAAATGATGAACATCGTCAGCAGTTATCGTCAAAATGATGAACATCGTCAGCAGTTATCGTCAAAATGATGAACATCGTCAGCACTGCTATCGTCAAAATGATGATCATCGTCAGCACTGTTATCGTCAAAATGATGAACATCGTCAGCACTGTTATCGTCAAAATGAACATCGTCACCATTGTTACTATCAAAATGATGAACATCGTCAGCAGTTGTCGTCAAAATGATGAACATCGTCAGCAGTTATCGTCAAAATGATGAACATCGTCAGCACTGTTATCATCAAAATGATGAACATCGTCAGCACTGTTATCGTCAAAATGATGAACATCGTCAGCACTGGTATCGTCAAAATGATGAACATCGTCAGCACTGCTATCGTCAAAATGATGAACATCGTCAGCACTGCTATCGTCAAAATGAACATCGTCACCATTGTTATCGTCAAAATGATGAACATTGTCACCATTGTTACTATCAAAATGATGAACATCGTCAGCAGTTATCGTCAAAATGATGAACATCGTCAGCAGTTATCGTCAAAATGATGAACATCGTCAGCACTGTTATCATCAAAATGATGAACATCGTCAGCACTGGTATCGTCAAAATGATGAACATCGTCAGCACTGCTATCGTCAAAATGAACATCGTCACCATTGTTATCGTCAAAATGATGAACATTGTCACCATTGTTACTATCAAAATGATGTACATCGTCAGCAGTTATCGTCAAAATGATGAACATCGTCAGCAGTTATCGTCAAAATGATGAACATCGTCAGCACTGTTATCATCAAAATGATGAACATCGTCAGCACTGCTATCGTCAAAATGATGAACATCGTCACCATTGTTATCGTCAAAATTATGAACATTGTCACCATTGTTACTATCAAAATGATGAACATCGTCATCATAGTTATCGTCAAAGTGAACATCGTCAGCAGTTATCGTCAAAATGATGAACATCGTCAGCAGTTATCGTCAAAATGATGAACATCGTCAGCACTGTTATCGTCAAAAGTGATGAACATCGTCACCACTGTTCTCGTCAAAATGATGAAGATCGTCACCTTTATTATCGTCAAAATTTTTAGTAGTGTCACAGTTACGATTATCAAAATCATGAACGGTATCACCATCGTGTTCGTCAAAATCCTGGTCATAGTTTGCATAGTCGTGTTCGTCAAAATCATAAACATAATTATCAACATGCTCGACAAAATCGTAAACATCACCACCACGATCGCCGTGATCACCAAGAGTAATAATGTCCTTAGTATTATAATTATCGTCACCATCGTGATCTTTCTAAGTTCAACACTATCGTCACCAACATGGCCGCAACCAGTATAGTGGTAGTCATCAGGAAAGTAAAAGCTCCATTGCACTGCAGGCAATTCCAGCTTTTGCCTTTTACTATAATATTGGAGGGTTTGTTATTTGGGACAGGAGACTGCTAAATCATTGATTATATAATTGCACCAATTAGTACAGTTAATTTGACTACGTGGTTATGTGATTTATTTGCCCATAGGAATGTAACTTTTTTTGTATCTGAATTTCCATTTCAAATTACAACGTTCCATCCTACTAATGAATATGAATACCGTGACTCCCATTTTATTTTACGTAATAAAGAAGTATGCAAAAAGTAAGGAAACAATTAAGTGGTAGAGTTTTGACTACAAATGCAGCATATCTGGCGTACCTCCCTTCTGCAGCAGATTGTGCTTTTCGTGTGCGATGTAAACCATATCACAAATAATTTTTTAGTGTAATGTAGAATCGGGAATCTCATACGAGTGAGGTAAAAAGTTCAATCCTTGAAGGCAGATGTTTGTTAATAAAATATGCATAACAGATTAAACGAGCTTGCAAATATTTAATAAGTAACTGTCAAAATATAAACATAAATACTCGTAAAACACAAATATGATCCTACTACACGGAACTGGTTGCAGGCCGTTCTAATGAGAATCACTGTTGACATATTATTTCGGAGACTTGAAATTTTAACTGTACCATCTTTGTATATTTTAAGTTGTTTAATGTAAGTACAAACAAATATAAATAATTTAATTACAAATAGCTCAGTGCATAACTATTCAACTAGGCATAAAAATGATTTAAGAAAAGGACAATGTAACTACACTACTACTAATAGCAGCTTTGTAGAGATTTGTAAAATGTTATATAATGTTTTACCAGATAATATTAGACATTTAAGGTTGAGGCTTTTTAAGAAAGAAATTAAAAATAAATTAATAGACTTGTCCATAATATTAGAGAGTATTTTAATTCTATGTAGCTGTGTACCTATTATAAAATGTGATTATTTCCTTGTATGCAACTTATGAATCTTATGTGTCTTATTGCCTAATTGTACATTTATTTTTCTAACACTAGTATTTAAGTGTTTTTTAACATGACATTTTCCTACGTTGCATTGTACGGTCTTTGGAACAATATAATATAATATAATATAATATAATATAATATAATATAATATAATATAATATAATATAATATAATATAATATAATACAATACAATACAATATAATATAATATAATACAATGTAATATAATATTGTTTATGCTCGACCATGCCGAAATGTAGTAATTATACACCTGGTAGCAGACCTTTAATGCATGTCATTAAAGTACACCTACTCATTAAAGGTCAGGTCTTTCAGCCAATGACGACTCAGGTTACAACTGTTCAGCCAATGACAGGTCAGCTTTCTACCGTTATAAAACCGCAAGTATCGATTATTCTCGGATATGCAATCGAAAGAGAATTAGCGAAAAGTCACGGAGGCTGGAAATCCAATACTGTCGCAGAAGATTATGTTCTGTTACTATAATAATTAGCGTTAATTGTAAATAATATTCAAATAAATTCAATTTGTCATCTCGTTTTTCAATGTCGAATTCAATAATCAAGGTTATAATATTATCAAGTTTAACGGGACTACGTCAAGGTCAATGACATTATTGTTCCTCGGAAAAAATTAATACTTTCGCGTCTGCGCACATCTCAGAATTCATGACCTAGAACAAGGTCACTTCCGATCTTGTCAGTTACAAATAAAATGTATACATCTGAATACCGGTAATTTCAAGTTAGAAATATGGTCGAGCATAAAAAGTCGTATGAAACTCGCCTATAATGGTAATTAAGAAGCTCGTATGAAAATTATGAAACTCGCTTGCGCTCGTTTCATAAATATCCATACTCGATTCTTAATTACTATCATTATAGGCTCGTTGCATAATGTACTATTCCGATAAGTTAGTAAATAATATACATACATTATTTGAGTTGCGTCTGTAACTTATCTAACATTAATTTAAACTTTAAAGCCTTCGACAGAGTAAACAGAAATAAATTAGAGATTCTAAAACATGATGGTATTCCAATCAATTAATAATAGTTATTTATGGAACAAGTTGATAATCTTGATGATTATAGCATGAGTGAATATCGTTCGTGCGACAATTTTTATGAGTGTTATAATAAGATTATCCACGAGTTGGATACAACACTTTATGGCATCTTAGCATTATAAATTGTATGATATAAATTATGAAAGAAATTCGGGATCCATAGCTGACAGAGTCTTCATATGTTCGTACCGATTAGTTGCGCCTGACATTGACAATGAATAAAGAGAAATGGACGTGTTTGCAGGTTATGTTACAAATGTTCCTTTATTTTGTTAATATAGTTTCTCTGAACCACAGAACTGTTTTATGTGATATTAAAAAAGTGATACAAAATTGTTAAAGATTGGAAATAAATGATACGTTATCTTGTGTCCTGCATTTCATTTCGTGTTAACGTCGCGCGTAGGAGCGGTAAGCAAGATAGCAAGCGTTCCGGTATTACGTCATAGCGGATATGTCATTGCTTTTATAGGCACGCGTGCTATAATAAGCCGATTACGCACGATATTAGATGTAGTAACAACCTGATAATAATAATTATAGGATGGCATAAAAGCTTATACGATATTTACAACGATAACTACATAGGCCTTACAAGTTAGGATTGAAAACAAACTTTCGGAATGGAAGTTTATAAATCAAGGAGTCCAACAAGGTTGTGGCCTTTCACCTCTTCTTTTCGTAACATACATGAACTCTGTTTTAAAGGAATGGAAGCTAAAACCACTCAATCGATTATACCATCTAGACACATTATTTATTTGTAGACGATGTAGTGTTTGTAACGATCTCAGAAGATGATCTTCAACATTCGGTCCACTCTTTCCACGAAACTGCAGAAAATTACAATATGGAAATTTCAACAGCAACATCTAAAGTTCTGGCCTTTTTAGAGAAAAGATCCAGTTCGTAGTAAAATTATCATTAATAATAAAATAGTATAACAAATTAAGCAATTTAATTACCTCAGGTATGAAACTGCATATTAAGAAGAAAAAGATCTCAATCAAAAAGCATTAAATTCAACACAAATCAATGGGAACTACAGAGCGTTCGAGCCAAGACGTCCCCCACTACCATGGAAACTGGTTGGCGGGCGGGAATGATGCGAGTCCCGGCGTTATGATTCTCACTAATACGGCGTTGTTGTTTTGTGATGCACAGTATAGAACAATGCCTTTTTATATGTAAGATTTTCGTGAAATATACGTGGAGTACGTGTTACCGTAAATTCAGACGTCATTTCCCTGACGGTCCTGCGCCAAAAAAGAGAACAATACACAGACTCGTAAAAAAATTTAACGAGACAGATTCGGTTCAAAATAAGAAGCGTCGAGCGAATAAACGGATCTTAACTGAAGAAACATTAGACTAGACGGCAGTTCGGAAGACGGTCGGCTCCTACATGCGCCGTAGCATTTCTGATATGTGACGTCACAAGCTTGTACAGTAGAACCAATCAGAATCAGTCTATAACATGTACTTCCAGAGTTCGTTTGTTCACGTGTGAGCGTTTCAGTATATTGAATAAGTAAAACTAACATTTACTGTGTGTGTGTGTGTGTGTGTGTGTGTGTGTGTGTGTGTGTGTGTAAGATAAATAAATGGAAGAAGAGACTGTAAAAAGACGAGTATTGCACAGGCAGGCGCGGAAAATAGTGTTTAAGGTGTATAATTATTTTAAAAACGTTGACGAGCAGAACGCTGTCGGCCATCTTGATGCTGGCTGCAACGTTGCCAATGCGCAAGAAACGACTGCAGAAGCATGTGGTGTGGGATTGAGAACCGTGCAAAGAATATTATTAGTGAAGAAAATAGTTTATGTTTGATGTCATGCTTACAGTAATCAACGGCTAAGGTCATTATTGTCTTTTGATAATTTAAATTCTCTCCTGCGCTATTTGTATTACACGTGCTCGTGAAGTACGATGTGGCAATGTTGTACGCTGCCTTGCACTCTCTGTCTGTCTCGACGCAAACGCTAGCAGACTACCGCCTTTCGAATTGCCGTCGACTCTAGATGAAAAATGTTTTCGATTAGAACGAAGCCCTCAGAAATCTTTGCGCAGATTAACCCAGGAAGTAAGGGTGTCAAAAACCTCAGTTCAACACGCCACAACTAAATTGTTGAAGTTAAAACCGTACAAAACTTGTGTAGTGCATCGCGTAAGTGAAAATCAACTACAGAGAGTGTCCGGAAATGTGCTGAAGCGATGGCAAGCATGCTTGAATGCCGAAGATCACCATTTCCAGCAATTACTACAATAAGGTAAGCCTTTTATGTCAGTATTATGAGTTTCATTTTGCCGCAAATTACAGTCACCGTTTGGCGGGAGACGGATGACCCGTATAGCATGCGGAGGCCGCGCGGCCACCGGTGCTGAGTGGCCATCTTGGCTCGAACGCTCTGTATTGTAGGCATCCAACAAGGAAAACTCGGTGGGCAGAAACCAGCGGGCATGACTGTCTCGCGCAGATGACGTATGGTCCCGTTTCCAGTATACTCTCAAGCCTACTGCAGGGGAGTAAGAGGGGTATAGCATGCGCGCCGCGAGGAGTCCAAGCTGAGTTTTGTTTGTAGGATACCTATAGTAACATTTTTAAACCAACCATAGTACAGAAACACACACGCACTATAAATCTACAAAACATTAGCCAGATCTATACTATGCTAGGGCAGTAAGGCCTGGGCAGTCCGCAGTGTGGATATACAAAGATTGACCGCGACAGAAATAAAATTTATGAGACGTAGCCTACAGCACGCTACTCCAGAACAGATATAAGAGAAACTTTGGTATCATAGAAGAACTAAAAAATTAACCAATCATAGATTACATACAAAACTATAGAAAACATTAGAAATCTCCTGTAAGAAGAATGAACCGTACCAGAATACCTCGTCAGATTCTAAATTACAAACCAGCGGGCAAGAGATCCTTGGGTTGACCCTTCAAACGTTGAATAGAGACCATAAAGGATCCCTCGGTCCAAAACATACAAAGGTGATGATGATGATGAATTTATTAAATACAAGATACTGTCGTGTATTATAAAAGAATGAACATTTTCGACTTAGCCTATATAAAAGTAATCTTCAGGTCGAGTAGAATCACTTAAGAACGCAATGTTATGGCAGTTTATATGTGTGTATCCAATACCCACCCACTTCACTTGCGTGATTCGGGTTCCGCATATTGCGGATAGATGGCAGAACTGACCCATTTTCTAGATGTACACCACTTCGGCGGGTCACGCTGTACATGATGAGTATCTGTGGAGAGTTATGTGTACTAGGGTGAGTGTATGTGTACGTGTAGTGTATGGAGATGAGTGATGATGAGGAAGGGAGAAGGGGAAACCCGGTGCCGGCACGTAGCCTACTCCTGTCGAATAGCACCAAGGAGGCCGCCAGGCTTAACGTCCCCATCCGACGGACGAATCACTATCAACAGTGACGTATGTCTTCTCTTCATATGTACTGCGGAGAGATTTGGGATTTAACCCAGGCATATTGGTGCACAATCTAGTGATTAGAGGTTATGCACCATCTCTCCTAGTCCCGAGGTAGAAATTTTACATGAAACTTTCTGACCCCGTCGGAAATCGAACCCGGGCCGGTTAGTCTGGAGGCAGGTACGCTACCACATAGCTAACTCGGCGGACTATGGCAGGCCATACTATTTTACATTTTGTATGTTGGTTATGTAAGTTTACATGCAAAATGTAAAATACTATAGCCTGCCATAACATTACGTTCTTAAGTGATTCTATTCTCTGCCAGGTTAAATAAAGCCTTATTATTATTATTATTATTATTATTATTATTATTATTATTATTATTATTATTATTCGACCTGAAAATGTCTTTTATATAAGTTGAAAACGTTCATACTTTTATAATATGTGACAATATCTTGTATTTTAATAAATTAATGTTGGATAAGTTACAGACGGAACCCAAATAGTTTATGTATAGGCCTATTATAAGTTCAGAGACCATTGCTTGCTTGCAGTCATCTGCTCATTAATTACTAATTACTCATATATCAGAATTCGATCCTTTATGTTAAAGCTGTATCATATACAAAATTATTTATAATCGATGGAATGGTGAAAGCAAGATGGTATTTGGCGAGACAAGGCCAAGAATTTGCCATGGTATTACCTAACATTCGCCTTACAGTTGGGGAAAACCTCGGAAAAACTCAGACCGGTAATCATTCCATGCGGAAATCGAACCCACGCCCGAGTTCAGTTCTATATAAGTACGCAAGTGCACCGGTGGCCATTATTATATTTCACGTGAATTATTCCCGTAAAAACTGAACATGAACAAAATCCGACCAACAGTGCACGAAAAACTGCTGTATACGAGATTGCTTCAAGTAGAGTTTACCTCGGACGCTACGAAAGCACGCAGAGGACATGGAGATGAAGTCCACGAATTTAAGGTTTATTGTAATACTAGCCGTACCCGTGCGCTCCGCTGCACCCGTTAGAAATAAATATAAAGTAATTACATAATTAAAATTGGACATTTGATCCAGGGAACATTCATGTTTGATAGAAGGATAAATCGTTTATTATGTTACTTAATTTAATTGTATCAAAAAAATTAAAATGCGATCATTTTGATCCAGAGACCATTCATTTGGTCATAAAAATTATTTTATGAAATACAGGAAACGAATGTACAGAATAGCCTATCAAGTTTTCTGTGCATAAGAAGCTATTTTAATCTTACCTGTCCTCGATTCACTCAGAAGTTACTGTAATAACATTATAGCATTATGTCCATCTAGAGAAACTACACTTTCCAATGGTGAATTAATAATTAATTATACAAATCGGTTAATGTAGCTTCCGATATTACTTCATACAAACACAGAAACATTCTCTGTAAGCTGCCGTATGTTTCATAGCTTTCGATTGTTGTTTTTATTTCATTACACCTACCGCCTTAGATGGCGTTGTTATTGTAATTTTGAAACTCATTTATCTCATTAAATATCAGTCCTATCAAAATTTTGTACAGAATAAAACTTATCGGAAATTATTTTTAAAGAAACTTTTGCTATGTAATATTTTTCATTAAAATTAATAATAAGGGATATATTTCGATTTATTTAATCAAGCCCCCTTATAACCCCCCTTTTAAATAAAATATTTTGAATGCCATATAGCCTAAATTCTAAGTTAAAACGAACTTAATTTATCCAATTTTCATATAAATCGGTTCAACCATTATCGCGTGAAAAGATAAACATCCAGACAGACAGACATACAAATAAAAATTTCAAAAAGCGATTTTCGGTTTCAGGGCGGTTAATTATATATGTTAGGACTAATTATTTTTGGAAAATCGAAGTTACCAGGAAAATTTCGGCTACAGATTTATCATTAGTATAGATAAAACTAGCCGTAACCGTGCGCTTCGCTGCACCCGTTAGAAATAAATATAAAGTAATTACATAATTAAAATAGGACATTTGATCCAGGGAACATTCGTGTTTGATAGAAGGATAAATCGTTTAATATGTTACTTAATTTAAATTGCATCCAAATAATTAAAATGCGATCATTTTGGTCCAGAGACACTCATTTGGTGCAATGACAATTCCTTTAACATGTTGCTTAATTTTTATTACATGCAACCATAGTTTAATGAAGATTGACATGATTTAGATTTAATGTGTATATATTATTTTACTTGTTATAGGTTTCCATTGAATTATGGTAATAACTTAATTTTAACCCTTGTTTTCTACGTATTCAGTAAATGGCGCTTGGCCCACTATGGTTCTGAACCCTTCAAATAAATTATATGATATATTACATATTATATTATATTATATTAGATTACATCAGAAGTTACTTTAATAACATTATAGCATTATGTCCATCTAGAGAAACTACACTTTCCAATGGTGAAATAATAATTAATTATACAAATCGGTTAATATAGCTTCCGATATTACTTCATAGAAACACAGAAAAATTCTCTGTAGGCTATCTTTCATAGCTTTCGATTGTTGCTGTCCAAGGCCCCTTATAGACGAAGTCATTTGTTTTTGAATTCATTACACGGCCTTAGATGGCAGTTATTTTAATTTTAAAACTAATTTATCTTATTAAATATCAGGCCTATCAAATTTTTTCAAGGAATAAAACTTATCGCAAATCATTTTTAAAGAAACTTTTGTTATGTAACATTTTTCACAAAAATCAATAATAAGCGAGATATTTCGATTTATTTAATTCAGGCCCCCTTATAACCCCCCTTTTAAATAATGTATTTTGAATGCCATATAGCCTAAAATCTAAGTCACAACGAACTTAATTTATATTCCAATTTTCATCGAAATCCGTTCATCCATTATCGCGTGAAAAGGTAACAAACATACAGACAGACATACAAACAAAAATGTCAAAAAAGCGATTTTCGGTTTCAGGGCGGTTAATTATATATGTTAGGACCAATTATTTTTGTAAAATCGAAAATTACCAGAAAAATTTCGGCTACAGATTTATTATTGTTATAGATACGAAATTCTTCCGTTTCATATTTAAGACAATCGTTCTGCTGAACGCTCAGTTGTTAATTTCAGTGCTGCAAAAACTGTCGTAAGCGCGAAGGAAAGACTCTATCGAACCCTCGACTCATTAAGACCGGTGCTAATGTTCGTGATCGCCCCTTTCTCCAGGATTTTCGGCAGGGTCCTAGTTAATCAGTCACGTTCACAACGAAACTGTCATCTCCGTTAAGAAGTTGGTCTGTAGTGGGAGTCCGTGCTTGTGTCTGATGGTATCGGATGCTCATGCGCGAGAGTCTCGGTGCGGAACTCGAGTGTAAGTTGGGTGGCCTACCAAGCAAGGGGGACTGGCGGCAGTGTCATGTGTTTCCACTGCATGGTTTCGTGGTGCGTCTGTTGTAGCGGCACCACCGAATTAGCCATGCCAACAGGTACGATCCTAGATAGCGGGTAGAAGCGCATCTTTCAACCGTAACACCTCAATTTCTCCTGTCATTTGCGTACTCTTTTTCGCGGGTGTTATCGAATGCTGTATTAATTTTTACAGGAAGGACATGGAGTGGTGTACTGATTCTTGCTTGGTTGTTAACCGGTGTATCTACCCAGGCATTAGGTGAGTCATGTCTCCATTTTAAATTGAGGACCGTTTTTGCAAAACTTGCTAACTGAAAAAAACTAAATTTTACAGGAGAGACAAAACACTATAGTAAGCAAGTTTTGCTGTATCCCTCACTTATAGCAGAAAGCAAGTTTTGAAAAAAAAACGATCATACTTTGACACACTAAAATGAAGAGAAATAACCCAATTTTACTAAGACGCTTTGAACATCATGTAGAGGCCTGCCTTATGTTAACGAATGGATCAAATTCTCAATTTTGCAGTTAGCAAGTTTTGCAAAAACTGTCCTCAATTGTTCTTATGCACGATTTTTATTCAACGCACGCATAATAATAATAATAATAATAATAATAATAATAATAATAATAATAATAATAATAATAATTTATTTATTTAGCTACTTTACAAAAAATAAGATCATATAAAGTGTTCTTGAAAATGCGAAAGTAAAAATATACATAAGATAATATAAAAATATAAATAATGCACATCACAAAATAAAGTAATAGGCCTATTTATTTACGTTACTAATTTCGTAACGTTTCATTTTACAATGTGAGATTAGAAATTTGTCAAACGAGGCCACAGGCCGACTTTGATAACCAGTCGAGTATTGTAATATGAAGTTAAAACATGTGTATCGTACAAAGTTTTATCCGCTTTGAAAAAAAAATGTAAAGCTGAATATTGTCTACATGTAAAATTTTTATGGCCGGCTATATACATTAATTGCTTTTGTAGCTGGACCTTGAAGGAGAAACATTTGAAGAATGTTATTGTCGGTATTGTTACCGTGACTAGTCAATATAAATATTAAAAATATGAGTGTTATTGATATTGAATTAGCAGCAAATGCTGCTATGGATTTATTAATTCCAACAAAATCGCGACAGAGGTTATGAAGAAAAATACGAGAAGTTTGTACAGTAGTGTTAAAAAAAAAGAGGAGAATGTTTCTGAAAGGGTTATGCTGGCATATGTTTCAATGAAATGTGAAAAAAAAATCAAGTTCTTTATGACTATTCTAAGCTGACGTGTACGATCTCATTGAAGAAAAACGTGGACATCTGTAAGTACACAAAATTGTTAGCTTTTTCTTTTTAAAGCGGAAAAGCGAATTGTGAAAATGTTACCATTAATGTATATAACAAATAAAAATTTTACTTTACGACACTCAGTGCGGTAAAGTTCACTTTCCGACATTCAGTGCGGTAAAGTTCACTATCCGACACTCAGTGCGGTAAAGTTCACTTTCCGACACACAGTGCGGTAAAGTTGGTCATAAGAATACTCGTTTCAATGTTGTTATGTTTCACTTTACGTTACCAGAGCGGATAAAATTAATTATAGTATAAAAATGAAGGCAGTATTATTAAGAGTTCTTTTTGTGTTGGAGAATAGTTAGAAAAATAATTTATACACATTCTTTTTAAAACCGAAATTATTCATTAACGGTGGGTGCGAATAATTATTAACAAAAGAGTTGTATAATTTTTGGCCAGTTTTATAATAGTTTATCGTTATATAATTAGTCTAATAAAGTATATATAAATGTATTTCCTACATGGTCGAATGATAACAATAGATGAAAGCACGAGGAAATCAGAAAATATGATTCCAAATCACCGAACTACGAAACACACCACGATTCCTTTCACTGGTTGCTGATTCTGCAAGGCGCTGATCCAATCACTGGAGCGACAACTTCTTCCATTCGTCTGTTATGTAGGTTACAGGATTGTGAATAATTATCGTATATATATATATATATATATATATATATATATATATATATATATATATATATGAGACCGAAAAAAGTAGAACGATGTATAAGGTAAGTGAGGAGTTGCCAAATTAAAAATCGCCTTGCTACGGAGACCACTTCACTGACAATTTCGCTTTGCTGGTTGCCGGTAAAGCAAGGCGCTAATTCAGTTTGCCTTACAAAGGCGGCACCTCCTGCGACTTACTCGTTGCACTTCTGCAAAGCGCTAATTCAGTTTGCCTTATTGAGGCGGCAATTTCTCAACTCGTCCATTATGCAGGAAAGAAGGACTATCAGGTATTGCGAATTTAACACATTCTAAAATTAACCATTTTTCACTCTTGGTTTCATTTTAAATTCGTGCGAATTGACGCAAGGTACTTATAACTAGAAATCATTTCTGTTAACCATTTTTATAATAATAATAATAATAATAATAATAATAATAATAATAATAATAATAATAATAATAATAATAAAATTAATAATACTTACTTACAAATGGCTTTTAAGGAACCCGAAGGTTCATTGCCGCCCTCACATAAGCCCGCCATCGGTCCCTATCCTGTACAAGGTTAATCCAGTCTCTATATTCTCAAACACCCTTAACCTATGTTCCTCTCTCATAGTGAGAGTCCAAGTTTCGCCCATACGTGCTACATGCCCTGCCCATCTCTGCGTTTTATTCCTTTGCTGTGGTCGTGCCAGAGAATCAGTCCTATTCCGAGGCTTATTGTAGGGATTCGTAACAAGCTGTTTTTTTACGGTGATGGGTTGTTAGCCCTTCGCCCAACCCCCAAGCTGGAGGACCACCCCTTATCGGCTGTCCACGACTGCTTATTCAATATATTCGCAGCTACCCTCCATATCTGGAGGCAGTCTCCTCTATCCGCAACCTGAGGACGCGCCATGCCGTGGTGATAGGGACCCACAATACATGGAATAATAATAATAATAATAATAATAATAATAATAATAATATACTAGACCACCGGCTCAGTCGGCTGAAGCGCTCGCCTGCTGATACGGAGTTTCGCTTGGGCGTAGGTTCCATTCTCGCTTGGGCTGATTGGGTTTTTTCCGAGGTTTTCCTCCAACCGTAAGGCGAATATCAGGTAATCTATGGCGAATCCTCAAACTCATCTCGCTATCACCAATCCCATCGACATAGTAGTCATTAAAAAACCAACTAAAAAAATAATAATATCTAAGTTTGTTCATTACTTTGCATATTTTTATTGGTACAGGAACCTTACTTCCGACTTTGCCTCGTATAATATATTTATTAATTTTATTTTTTGACTTTCCCTCGTATAATACATTTATTATTTTTATTTTTTGGCTTTCCCTGTTATAATACGTTTATTATTTTTATTTTTTGACTTTCCCTCGTATAATATGTTTATTATTTTTTATTTTTTGATTTTCCTTTGTATAATACGTTTATTATTTTTATTTTTTGACTTTCCCTGGTATAATACGTTTATTATTTTTATTTTTTGATTTTCCCTCGTATAATACTTTTATTATTTTTATTTTTTGACTTTCCCTGGTATAATACGTTTATTATTTTTATTTTTTTACTTTCCCTCTTATAATACGTTTATTATTTTTATTTTTGACTTTCCCTCGTATAATACGTTTATTATTTTTATTTTTTTACTTTCCCTGGTATAATAAGTTTATTATTTTTATTTCTTGACTTTCCCTGGTACAATACGTTTATTATTTTTATTTTTTGACTTTCCCTCGTATAATACGTTTATTATTTTTATTTTTTGACTTTCCCTGGTATAATAAGTTTATTACTTTTATTTTTTGACTTTCCCTCGTATAATACGTTTATTATTTTTATTTTCTGACTTTTCCTGGTATAATACGTTTATTATTTTTATTTTTTTACTTTCCCTCGTGTAATACGTTTATTATTTTTATTGTTTGACTTTCCCTCGTATAATACGTTTGTAATTTTTTTGACTTTACCTCGTATAGTACGTTTATCATTTTTATTTTTTTTTTACTTTCCCTCGTATAATACGTTTATTATTTTTATTTTTTTACTTTACCTCGTATAATATGTTTACTATTTTTATTTTTTATTATTTTATTTACTTGGTTACTTAACGATGCTGTATCAACTACTAGGTCATTTTCAATGAAATTGGTGATAGTGAGATGGTATTTGGCGAGATGAGGCCGAGGATTCGCCACAGATTACCTGAAATTCGCCTTACGGTTGGGGAAAACCTCGGAAAAACCCAAATCAGGTAATTAGTCCAAGCGGGAATCGAACCCGCGCCCGAGCCCAACTGCAGATCGGCAGACAAGTGCCTTATCCGACTGAGCTACGCCGGTGTAAAATACGTCCAATTAAGGTAATGAGACTGCACACAGGATGAAAGTACAGTCAGACCTGCAGCTAGTAATATACTAGAACGCTCTCTGTTTGTCGTGACAATACAGAAGCGAATAGATAATTAATCCCAAGTTTTGACGCACGATAAAATTATCTTAAACCTTTATAAGAACTTGCACTTTAAAGGGTGTAATTGATATTTGTTACTGAAGTGTTGTATCAGTGAAGAAGTGTGTTGTGTCAGTGAAGTGTGTTGTGTAAGTGAAGTGTGTTTCTGTCAGTGAAGCTTTACAGTTTATAGTGGCAGTGCAAAGTATTTGAACAATGAAATGTTTTTGAAGTGTTACTGAAATCAGGATAGAATCAGTGAAATGTGTCGTAGTTCCAGTGCAGTGAGTGAGTTGTCAGCGAAATCAGTGTAGTGCTGAAAGGTGCTTGTGCAGGTATGAATATATCATACTCGTGGGTTTTAGTTTGAACTTAGGGTTAAGATACAAATTAGATTCACTTTAAATGTTATTTTAAGTGATCATGCTTCATTTAATTTAGGAAGCTCCCTGTTATTATTATTATTATTATTATTATTAATTTATTATTAATTGTGTTTATTATTGTCATTATTGAGTGTAATTAGCAGGCTTCGAGACTTCGGACCCGATAGAGCAGTTCAGTGGGAAATCCGCATAACGGCGTACTGAGTATAGTGGTGAAGCGTACAGTGGGTGGGGGTACTGTAGAATGGATGCCAACAAATACGCAAAGGAAAACGCTCTGGATTTGAAGGTTCTGACGAATAATTTGGTTTTCATACAAACCTATTTTCAAACTGTGTCTGAAACTATTACACGGTTAGAAAAGTCAGAGCAAGAGGTGCTGGAAGCCCTCAAATTAATTTAGAAAATGATGCAGAGAATTAATGAGACACCAAGTACACCGGTTACTGAACGTGTAAAACACAAGTGGAAATCAATTTTATGTAAAAATAACGGATATGGTTCACTGTGTAATATAAGCAGCAAATTAGTGGACATAGAGTCACCCGAGAATAAAGGACTGTCTCTTAGAGACTGCAATGATGTTAGGTTTTTTCGTTTTGCTCCTATCACGTCATGAGACGTAGAGCGCAGCTTTCTACAGTACAAACTTCGGCAGATAACCGAAAAAGATTTAGGCCTACGTTTGAAACACTGAGAATGTATCTTATAGTAGGTACATTGCAATTCGGTACTGTAACTGCACTTCCTAAAGACGACCAATAGGATAAATGAAAAAATTAAAATTGCTACATGCTTATTTCCACCATTAATACTGTGTATAATTAAACACAAATGCTTATAAAAGACAGGAGAATAAATGCTTTTCATATTCTTTTGACAATGTCATTGTGTAATGTATATTTACTTTCAGAATGTACATATGTGTGTGTTTCCCCTTACTACCGCACTCTACTCTAAATAGCAACGTTGTTACCTCAACACATCTCTACCTTTCGCTACCTGCAGCGAGTCAACAACCTATAGTGCATGCACAGTAAACTTATTGTATCGGGTCCAAAGTCTCGAAGCCTGGTAATTAGTTACCACTGCCACCGGTTATATACCTATTTGCAGTGTAAATAAATAAATACATACAGTGCATTAAACCGGTTTATCTAAGAGGAAGTATTTACCCATAATAAGAGACTCTTACATGCATCACAGTAGCAGTATAACATATCTGCAGTATATCAATTTGCAAGGAAAAGGTCTCGTTCTAATATTTAAAGTGACACGCAAATCAAATTTACATGCATTAATAATGCAAATATTAAAAATTACGTTCTTAGTGTTAGACTGAGTAGACTCTATACAGTGTGTATGAAAATTCGACCTACAAACTTCCAGGGTAGGAATTTCTTGACAAACTCACGTCCGGAAATGTTCACAATTAATTATTGTGAAGCGTCGAATTCTGCAACGGAGACAGACAACCCGGCGCACATTGTACCCTGTTCTACATTTACAACACCTGCAAGGCTTTAATGGAGACGAAGTAAAAGCTTGTGACGAATACTGTGCTGCTACACGCTCCACTTAGGTCAGTAATTGGCAGGTTCCTGCACTACGTGCATGCACTGTGTAAGACTGAAATAGCATGCATATTTCATGTGCGCGGAACTGGTTGTCAATCGAAGCTGTATATAACACATGAGGATGACGAAGAATGAGTGGAACAGAGAAAAATTCTCTCCGGCACCGGGATTTGAACCCGGGTTTTCAGCTCTACGTGCTGACGCTCTATCCACTAAGCCACACCGGATTCCCATCCCGATGTCGGATTGAATCCTCTCAGTTTAAGTTCCACATCTTGGGTTCCCTCTAGTGGCCTACCCTCATGCACTGCGTCATAGATGTATGACAGTGGCACAATGTCCATACATGTGCAGAGGTTCAAATCCCAGTGCCGGACAGAATTTTTCTCTGTTCCACTCATTTTTCATCATATGATGACGCAGAATTTCTGCACGGAAATATCATATGTACTTCGGTACATCATAATAATACATGAGGATGAGTTAAAGATTAGCGTCTTGTTTCGATGGTGAAAAGTGAAATCACTTTTATAATAAGTCGCTTTAATGGTTTAAACAATGAAACTATTATACTATGAGTATTTTTCATATCTCAACTGTACAAAAAATGTCAGAACACTTAAAAATAACATAAAAAAGGAATGTTTCTCTGGAAAATAAAATAAGATTTTTTAAGAAAGATCTCTAACGATGTATAACATATTCAGGGTAAAAAATAATATTAAATAATTAGTATATTAAGAAACAAGTTTATGATGTTATAGCCTACATTGTTATAGCACGAGTCAATGTTTAGGGAACGAGCGAAACGAGTTTCCTAACTTTTATGAGTGCAACAACTGTTTAATATTATAAACGAATTTTATGTTCTATTTGTTTGTACGACAGCATTATAAAACAGAAGTAACACCAAATTTGTAATGATTAGTAGTTTGAAATAGTCTATGAAGAACGGGGTTGCTATGGCAACAATGATGTATTATATATTTTTTTGCTAAGTATATTTATACACGCTTTAACATCTGTGGTCATATCGCGTGTTTAGGATCTGTGGATATACCAGTAGGCCGTTGTCACTATTGTTGAGTTCCTGTTTCTATTGTGTGTTGTACATGGCTTGTGTTCATGTAACTGATTTAGATTTTGATAGATGTTTATGATATTGGTGAATGAGGCGGTGATGAATCATGGTGTGTAAATTTAGAATCTGGCATTTGCCTTTGTGACTGAGGGAAACCATGAAAAATCCCAGTCAGATTTCCAAAAGTCAAATCCCTACTCAATGGACGGCGGTTTGCGTCAGCCGAAGAGGTAAAAATTCATGCGACAAGCGCTCTGCGGGAAGTGACCAAAGATGGGATGCAGAAATGTTTCGAGAAGAGGTATGGACGCTGGCAAAAGTGCATCACTGCCCAGGGGGCGTACTTTGAAGGCGGTGTTGTGTAAATGGTTATATGTCATCTGCAACAAAGGCATAGTCCCGTCGCTCTTATTTCTGGCAGCCAATCACGTTGCAGATCGGCTAAATTTAAACGTGTGAGTCTTGTGATTCGCTTCTGATGACGTTATACACTTCCTAAGGCTCGATAAATACTTAAAATAATCACCTGCCATTTTGGCTCTTTCGTTGGCGTTCGCAAAAGCAAACGAGGACGTTATTTGCTGCTTAATTATATTTGCTCAATTACAGTGCGTTTGATTTATCATCATAGGAGCTACGATATGATCATGTTTAACGGTGCGACAAATAGATTCCTCGTCTGGTAGTTCGGCAACGAAAGAACAAAAATGGCGAACGATACTGCCTACCTAGACTTTATAGAGCCTTCATTTCCTAAAGCCTAAGCCGGAAATAACAGCGACACGACTATAATTACACATGTTCGCACTGAGTCTATACGCCTGGAGAGTAGGTCACATACCACACGGACAAGGCAGAGAAGTTGCCTATAGAGCTTGGCGTTGCCACCCGAAGTTCCGGTACTTTCTGACTACTAGTATTACTTACTGGCTTTTAAGGAACCCGGAGGTTCATTGCCGCCCTCACATAAGCCCGCAATTGGTCCCTATCCTGAGCAAGATTAATCCGTTCTCTATCATCATATCCCACCTTCCTCAAATCCATTTTAATATTATCTTCCCATCTACGTCTCGGCCTCCCTAAAGGTCTTTTTCCCTCCGGCCTGCCAACTAACACTCTATATGCATTTCTGGATTCCCCATACGTGCTACATGCCCTGCCCATCTCAAACGTCTGGATTTAATGTTCCTAATTATGTCAGGTGAAGGATACAATGCGTGCAGTTCTGCGTTGTGTAACTTTCTCCATTCTTCTATAACTTCAACCCTCTTAGCCCCAAATATTTTCCTAAGCACCTTATTCTCAAACACCCTCAACCTATGTTGCTCTCCAAGTTTCACAACCATAAAGAACAACCGATAATATAACTGTTTTATAAATTCTAACTTTCAGATATTTTGACAGCAGACTGGATGATAAAAGCTTCTCAACCGAATAACAACAGGCATTTCCCATATTTATTCTGTGTTTAATTTCCTCCCGAGTATCATTTATATTTGTTACTGTTGCTCCAAGATATTTGAACTTCTCCACCTCTTCAAAGGATAAATCTCCAATTTTTATATTAATAAATTTATTAAAACATGTGTAATGGACACATGCGTGTATTTGGTTACTGTATCTCGGCTGGTTCCCAAACAATATTGCTTTGAATTATATTAAATTGGCATTTGTTTGAATATTAGGTAAAGTTTTATTCAATAAATTGTAACATATCCAAATTATCACACTATACCCAAATTACCCCCCCCCCCCCATGTATCAGTCGGTTCGAAATCGAATCCTCAATATAATAAAAAAACTATTTGAATTATTTTTACAGTACCGGTTTCCATCAAGCAAATTCACTACGGAGGTAATACTGTAGTGTGAGAGAAAACACTGGTGTATCGTATGTCAAGATTAGGACGCAAACATGTACTACAGCGAGCGAGGGATGAAATTAGAGGAGGGGTCGGGTTGAAGTCCTCCCCTTGTTCATTAAAAATTATAGCGCGCTGAACATCAAATTCACGCCGAGGTAGTCCTCTGATTGTGAGCTTCGTACCGACGGCACAAGTGCAACTTCCGTAAGAGAACAAGCTGGAATTTACCGGTCGTATTTTACGCCACGGCTAAGACGAAGTTTAATCGCTGCAGGGAAGATACTGTCATCGGTTCGAATCTGTTCCAGGACATTGATGTTCGTCTGTCGTAGAACTGCTTCTATTACCGTCCGATGCCATGCTGACCCCATGCTCTGTGAGTTCCACCCCATAGCCGCCTGGAAGTCCAGGCATGGACTTAGACATGGCTCTTAAAAAGATGTAGAGCATGTTTCTCAAACTATGGTTCGCGGACCACCTGTGGTCCCCGAGGTCTGCTCTTGCGGTCCTTCAAAAAGTACAGAAGAAAAAATAAAATTCAAACGAATTGCGTATCACACTATAGCTGAAAATCTCCGAGTTAGGAAATGACACATGGCAATCACCTTTCACTTTTTCTCCCAGTACTGACATTTTATGAAATTTATTACCCTACCTCTTTACCGACTTCCCACTCTACTCTCAGCAACAAAAGAGGGGTTTAAAGCACTATGAACGTGGTGTTTCTCGCCATATTTTCCCTGCACATCAGCTGATGACATGTGGCTAAGTACATTGGCATATCTTCCAGATGTATTCTCAAAACTAAACGAACTAAATCTCTCTCTACAAGATAATTCTTTGACTGTTCTCAATGCGCATGAGAAAATAAACTTGGTTTGTGGGTCGGTTCCGTAAAACAGAGGATTTTTTCACTATTTCCAACCCTAGAGTATTTTTTGGTTGAAAATGATTTCGTTATTGGAAAAGAATTGTGCAATGACATATGTTCGCATTTCGAAACTCTGAGGCCACAATTTCGAACTTATTTTCCAAGTAAATACGACGAATTTTCATGGGTTCGTGATCCCTTTCATTGCGATATTGAAAATGACAAACTTTCAAGAGAACAGTTAATTGAACTCTCGAATGAGACCGGACTTAAAATGAAATTCCAAGCGGAAGGTATGGTTAATTTCTGGACCCCATCACAAATGAAAAGAGAATATAGTGAACTGTACAATGGTGCTTTAGAGATTATAATTCAGTATCCGTGTGAGAAAGGGTTTTCATCACTAACTCTAATAAAAACAAAATACCGAAATCGACTCGATGTATGTGACGATCTCCGACTTAAGCTTACCAGCATACATCCAAATACTTATAGAACAACTGTGCAAGAATCGGCAGGCTTATCCATCTCATTAATGTGAGTACCAACATTTATTTTGCTTAGTTAATAAGTTGAAGATTGAATAATTTCGAGGGGAAAACTGTTCCGGAGCCGGGTATCGAACCCGAGACCTTTGGTTTAACGTACCAACGCTCTACCACTGAGCTACCCGGGAACTCTAACCGACACCGATCCAATTTTTCCCTCTACATCCATAGACCTCAAAGTGGGCTGACAACCGTCAAGCAACCAACTTCGAGTGCACACTAACTCCGTGTGACTTTAAATTGTGGTTTTCTGTTAACGAACAGTGTCGTGTATTATGCAAATCAAGATTTCAGGTATAACTCCCTGTAAAGTTGATTTGAATAATTTCGTGGGAAAAATTGTTCCGGAGCCGGGTATCGAACCCGGGACCTTTGGTTTAACGTACCAACGCTCTACCACTGAGCTACCCGGGAACTCTAACCGACACCGATCCAATTTTTCCCTCTACATCCACAGACCTCAAAGTGGGCTGACAACCGTCAAGCAACCAACTTCGAGTGCACACTAACTCCGTGTGACTTTAAATTGTGGTTTTCTGTTAACGAACAGTGTCGTGTATTATGCAAATCAAGATTTCAGGTATAACTCCCTGTAAAGTTGATTTGAATAATTTCGAGGGAAAAATTGTTCCGGAGCCGGCTCAGTGGTAGAGCGTTGGTACGTTAAACCAAAGGTCCCGGGTTCGATACCCGGCTCCGGAACAATTTTTCCCTCGAAATTATTCAAATCAACTTTACAGGGAGTTATACCTGAAATCTTGATTTGCAAGTTGAAGATTATCCAAACTCTAATAGCCTTGATTTATTTAAATACGAAAATGAATTTTTTCTATTAACATTAGCTTAATTAGTTAATACTAATATAAAGTTAAATGAATTAAATTAATTTTAATAAATTAATTGTTTTAAAATATAAATGTACTGGTGTTAAAATATGCTACAAAAATGATAAATTTCCTTTCGAAGGGAACAAGAGTTAGGTGATCCTCGGAATTGTTCCGACTTAAAAAAGCGATCCCCACTTCAAAAAGGTTTGAGAAACGCTGCTTTAGAGCTTCGCTAATCGTCATTCATTCGTTTCGCAAAACGGCGACATTTATCAAAAAGACAATAATCGAATCCTTTAAGCGAAAATTAGTTTCAAAGATAAATCCTAGGTACCTACATAAGTACACACTTCCTTTACGTGAACAGAATTATGTTTTTAAAGAAATCTCATCCCTTAAGGTATGCATCGATTCTTGGAGTAAAAATTTACAATTTCCTCTCAACCTGCAGCTGCAGTGAAGATCATTCACACGCTGTTTCTTATACATTCCTGCCTTAACACTATCACATTGATTTAATTTCATAAACGTGATTAAATCAATTTTAGCGTTATAGGATTTTAATAGGGGGCGGCCGAGTAGCTCAGTTGGTAGAGCAGCTGGCTACGGACTGGAAGGTCCGGGGTTCGATTCCAAGTGATGACGGGATTTTTCTCGTTGCCAAACTTCCAGAACGGCCCCCAGGTTCACTCAGCCTTCTATAAAATTGAGTACCGGGTCTTTCCCGGGGGTAAAAGGCGGTCAGAGCGTGGTGCCGACCACACCACCTCATTCTAGTGGCGAGGTCATGGAAAGCATGGGGCTCTACCTCTCTACCCCAAGTGCCTTCATGGCGTGTGACGGGGATACCTTTACCTTTATAGGACTTTTAAAGGTTACTAAATGCTGTTAAACTCGGTAACATTTATCCCCGTCCTTCAATGGGACGTCATAAGCCGATTTTGACATTGAAATTAAGACCGATAAGGTTTCACAGTAGATGCTTAAACTTAACCACGATGCTTAAAGTACTTACGTCACAAAACTAGCTGGGTGGTTGGTTTGCTTGCTTTCCGAAGGCTGGATCCATGTCAGACAGGTATGTCATAAACCCTAGGGCCCCGCTTCCCCCTCCCTTAAATTCTATATCAGTATCGGAGACTCGTATTACTAGTCTTCAACCAGCTAATCTTTAATTATTGCATATGATAGATAAAATGAGAGAGAAGCGGAAAGTGTTGGCGCAGTGAAAGAAGAAAACGGGAATACCTCGAGAAAACCCCATCTAAAACAGCAATTCTTAAGGGTATATGCACGTGAACGACCACAAATATTATCAGAAAATGCAGGCTCTATATTTATAAACATTTATAAGAAAATGAACTCACAATTGGACAAAAATTATAAGGTACACAACAAGACTTATTAGAACTTAAATATCCGATAAAATTATAAAAAAATATTACTAACAATATTTTTTCAAACCAGTTTTATCAGTTTATGAAAAAAAGAACAAAACAAAAGATTTCTGCAGTTACGTCATTTGGTAACCATAACATTGTTATGGTCTCTCTGACATTTTTAATATTTTTCCTGCATGTAATAAACACTTATTTCTGAAAAGTAGACTACTCCCAGACATGTAGAGTTGTTTGTTTTAATACAATTAATTTCTAATTTGTCCTATATAAAATATATTAAAATTTACATAATGTTTTGTGACCTAATTTTTCTATTTTCAAAGAAATGAGCATTATTGTAGTCTACCTTTTACATAAATGCATGTTAAATCAGTGTACAGAATTTCAGAATTCTATCTCTACTGGTTGTGGAGTTATGAAATAATATGTATGAAAATTTTCAAATTTTGGAAAATTTAAGTTAAAGTAAAAAGTGAATTCTTAAAAATATTATTATGTAACCTTTTTATACTTCTATCAGATATTTAAGTTCTAATAAGTCTTGCTGTGGTACCTTGTAATTTGTGTCCAATTGTGAGGCCATTTCCTTATAAAATTTTAGAAATTTAGAGCCTGCATTTTCTGATAATATTTGTGGTCGTTCACGTACATGTACTCTTACATTATAGTCCGCAGACCGCTGGGGTCCGAGAGTTAATAGTCGGTAGTCCGCAATTGAGTTCAGACTAAAATTTGATTTGTTATTTCCTTATGAAAAATATTATAAATATATCGTGCAATCCCATTTAATATTTCATTAGATTCAACTGACTGGACAAGGATCCAGTTCACTGTAAAGATATTCAAAAAGTAAAAACCTTGACTTCTTCATAACAGCATCACTGGCTGAATTAGCATCCGATGTTTCCATGAAACTTGCTTTCAAGCAAAGTAACCTTTGTGACTTTTAGTCGTACGTGAGAAATAATATGCCACAAGTGATAGAAAAATCTATCAGACTATTACTTCTCCGCTGAACAGCATATTATTTGTCCACAAATACTTTTGTTAGCCTTGCTTACATGAAAAATAAGTATGGAAATCGATTATATGTCAAATCAGATTTATGCATGCTTGTTTCAAACACTGAACTAGACATTCCACATCTAATGACAAAGAAACAGCACAATTCTTCTCACAGCAAACAGTGATCAATGTACTTACAAATGGGTTTTAGAGAACCCGAAGCTTCATTGCCGCCCTCACGTAAGGCCGCCATCGGTCCCTATCCAGAGCAAGATTAATCCAGTCCCTAGCATCATATCCTACCTCCCTCAAATCCATTTTAATATTATCCTCCCATCTACGTCTCGGCCTCTCCAAAGGTCTTCCCCCCTCAGATCTCCTAACTAACACTCTATATGTATTTCTGGATTCACCCATATGCATGACGTATCCACCTCAAACGTCTGGATTTAATGTTCCTAATTATGTCAGGTGAGGAATAAAACGCGCGCAGTTTTGCGTTTCTCCATTCTCCTGTAACTTCATCTCTCTTAGTGCATATAGTATGTTAGTTGGGAGACAGGAGGGAAAAAGACCCTTGGGGAGGCCGAGACGTAGATGGGAGGATAATATTACTATGGATTTGACGTAGGTGGGATATGATGATAGGGACTGGATTAATCTTGCACAGGATAGGGACTGATGGCAGGCTTATGTGAGGGTGGCAATGAAACTGCGGGTTCCTTAAAAGTCATTTGTAAGTAAGTAAGTAAGTAGGCCTAAGTATTATACAGAATGATTCACTCTTACATCTCATCAGGATTAGTAGCATGATATAGTGGTATGATATCACGGAAGATAAAAATTAACAATGAAAACCTACTACTGGGTGTTCATTTCAAAGTGTGTCATGACGTCACTGTTGTTGGGTCACCGATTTGAAGCGAGTTTCAGCTTAAATGTTAGAGAAGTTGCCTATTATTTAAGGCGTTCTTCAATCTGAACTTGAGAACGTGTACGGTATAACTTGAACGTCGTAGCAACAGATGGCGGTCTGTACGGTCTGTGTGCTACCATAACCTCTTTCGAACTGTGTTTTGCGCCGGCAAGTCGTACGCAGGGTATTTATCATCGGTTGCGTACGGTAACATTCCACAACACAAATCAAATGCTCCGTGTCCATGTTGACCGTCGAAGTTAATGTCAACAAATACGTAAGTAATCGTCTTAACCCTCTCCCCATATCCCGACAGTACGTATTTCCAAACAGTTCACATTCCTGCCACTACTGGCGTTACCGTACGTATCGGCACGTACTCTTCAGAATGAACGCCGTACTTGCTAGGCAACTTCTCTGCCTCTTAGATTATACACCTGAGCTGCGGAAGTGTAGGAAGATTGAATTCTCTAGGCTCATCAGCTAGCCACATGAAGGCATACAGCGAGCCAAGACACATTTTCATCCGTTACATGTAAGAGAGTAGATCCCAGAATTTCAATATAGGCTAACGCAATGAGCGAATCACCCTATATATTTGTGTGTATTTTCAGTAATACATAGTCGTAAAACTTCGGCGTCAGTTGTAAAATAACATGCCGTCGTGTAATGGTATTATGTTCTCATAGTATGCATGTAATATTCGACATATGCATGCCCGAGTAACTTTAACTTGTACTACAGAATGTAATAACAGTAATTGTATGTTTGGATACGCCTATGAGTTGAATTTTTAACACTGAGCACAGATAATAAATCAAGGTGTGAAATTTGTTAAATACGTTATTTGAATGGAGCAATTTCAAGTTCGGAATATATGACGACGTATACGTCATGATGGTGAATCCATTATATCTTCCATGTTTGAGTGTTTCGAGGTTTAAAAGAAACCTGCACCACTACGTTGCTTCGTAGAAAGTAGCAGCATATAGTTCTTAGGTTTGCATTTTTTCAATGGCAATAAATAGGCTTAAATTATGCTAAATTATCAATAAGATGCATCGGAATTCTTAAATTAATTAAGGGGTGCATATAGCTGAATATTTTTTCATTTCTTAAAAATGCATATTTGAATTGTTTCACGCCTATACTGCACACAAAAAGTACAAGTTTTATTCTATACTTCGATCTTAGCTTTGATATCATCACCTAAAGATAAGGAAGAGGCAGCTGAAAAGGACATGGAATAATTATGCGAATCCCTGCTTTAATCATGAAACCAAAACTCGCACACTGCACGTAAGGTCGAGCTGGTAACTCGCTTTAGTTTTTTTAATTTATTGGCAAATTGGTTAACGTCTTCCGAAGTCCAAAGTAATAGTTATTTATGATATGAGTATCATATCGTTTGATATTACGTACGTACAGTACATTACAAAATTGGAAAGTTGTCAAACGACGCCGCATGTTTAGGCCTCGTTTGATAACCAGTCGAGTATTGTAATACGAAGTTACGATAAGTATATCGTACAACGTTTTATCCACTTTGATAAAAAATATTTTTTATAAAAATAATTGTATTATTAGTTTTTAAACATGCCTTTTGTGGGGAAGCGAGTGTATTATTATTAGTTTCTTCCTGCGAGAGACGATTCGCTTATGTTTGTTTTTATTAGTTTTGAACACGATAGGGTTTTGTTTATAACAGAAGAACAGCAGTAGTAGGAGAAATAAACAAACATTGTTAAAATGAGTTCAAATGAGAATTCAAATACTGAAAATGTTGAAAATTCTGCAATTGAGTGTTTAGTACAATCGAAATCCCTCTTAAAATATGAAGTGAAATATAAAAAATTGAAGATTCATGTTCCAAGAAAAATGTAGAAAGTGTGTCGAAGAAGGTAATGCAGCCATACTTTAGTGAGTATCATTATCTAACTAGTTGCATAATAGACATATCATTACCTATTAGTTGCGTAATAGAAGTATCATTACCTAACTAGTTGCGTAATGAATGTGTTTACAACATTTTTATTAAGATGTAAAGTCCATATTGCATAATCAAAGTGGATAAATAATATAATTAAACAGCCTATAGGCTATACCAACAAATGTGAAAAATACGAAACATTCTGGAAGACAAATACTCCATCATGCCAAAAGATCAATTTAAGATTTAATATAAAATTCAATGTATAATAATTATATTATTCGCCATGCTTTTTAACTACATTTTTGTATTTCAGAACCTCTGTGGTCATCGATGTCAGGGATGCTGACAGCGTGCATTTCCGAAAAAAGGTCAAAGTAGATTTTTTTTGCAACATCACAACATTTTGTCTAACGTAAAGACAAGTTTACGGAAAATACTTTATGTATATTTATTACATAGACTATATGTTACAGTAGATTTGTTGAACAAATACAGTGTCTTTCATAAGAAAGGGGTCTATTGAAAAATTAACTATTTTGGATAATTTTTTGAAATGATGTTCATCCTCACGAGAAACGGCTTCCCGGTGCCGTACAGTCGATTTGGAAACAAACACCCCCTCCCCTCGCCGGCAGAGCTATTAAAGGAAAGAACTGTTGGCGTTTAAAACCTTTATTAAAATATATAAATGTAAAAACATTTTCAATTGTTGACAAATTATGGTGTATAATTTTCAAAATGTCTTTCGTTCTTCTGAATACACAAATGTAAGTGACGTATCAACTCTTCATAGATTCTAAGTCAGCTGCGTTGCATGTTATCATTGCAGTCTATCACAACAATGTATAGAAGGCCATGCTCCAGGTCATTTTAAGTCCTTGGCGTATAGAAGGCCATGCTCCAGGTCATTTTAAGTCCTTGGCGTATAGAAGACCATGCTCCAGGTCATTTTAAGTCCTTGGCGTATAGAAGGCCATGCTCCAGGTCATTTTAAGTCCTTGGCGTATAGAAGGCCATGCTCCAGGTCATTTTAAGTCCTTGGCGTATAGAAGGCCATGCTCCAAGTCATTTTAACTCCTTGGCGTACTGAAGACCATGCTCCAGGTCATTTTAAGTCCTTGGCGTATAGAAGGCCATGCTCTAGGTCATTTTAAGTCCTTAGCGTATAGAAGGCCATGCTCCAGATCATTTTAAGTCCTTGGCGTACAGAAGACCATGCTCCAGGTCATTTTAAGTCCTTGGCGTATAGATGGCCATGCTGCAGGTCATTTTAAGTCCTTGGCGTATAGAAGGCCATGCTCCAGGTCATTTTAAGTCCTTGGCGTACAGAAGACCATGATCCAGGTCATTTTAAGTCCTTGGCGTATAGAAGGCCATGCTCCACGTCATTGACATTATTGCCACGACTAATCCTCAGTTAGCATTAACGAATGGACAACTACCAGCGCCGGGTATCTCAGCACACGACATAATCTTTCTAGAATATTCCTTGTATTGTCCAAAATATAAACCTCACATCACATCATACCGTGACTTGAAGCATATTGAGCATGATAAATTAATCAACGATGCATTTAGCCTGCCTTGGACTGAAGTGTGGAATTTACCAGACATTGACGACAAAATCGAAAAATTTAACGACCTAGTAATCCAGTTATACGATAAACACGCACCCTTGAAAACCAGACGAGTTGGTAGACGCCCTGCGCCTTGGATGTGCGATGCCATAAAATTACTCATGACAGACAGAGACACTGCTTATCGTAAATACAGACGGAGCAAGGACGAATTAGATTTTAATACTTACAAAGTTTTAAGAAATAAATGTAATCAAGCAGTAAGAAATGCTAAATTACGCCATGCACATTCCCTTATTATACCTTCGGTCAGTGCGAAAGAATTGTGGCGTAACCTTAATAACCTGGGTCTAACAAAAGCAAAGCCTCGGGTAGATAACATCAACTTGTCACTCAATAGCCTAAATGAATATTTCGTCACTGCTCCACCTGAACCATTACATAAAAAAGAGACTCTTGAATTTCTCAGATCTTGCCCCCAACCTGTATGGGATAAATTCTTCTTTAAATACATTAACCCGACTGACGTAATGAAGACGCTGCGATGTATGAAATCTAAAGCCCAAGGTGTAGACAATATAAATATCACTCTCCTGTATAAAATAATAGATGTGATTCTGCCGACCGTCACCCATATATTCAATGCATCTATTATGACTGGGTCCTACCCCTCACTCTGGAAAATGGCATTAGTGAAACCTTTACCTAAATCTAACACACCTTCTACAGTAAACCAATACAGACCGATATCAATTCTTCCCACTCTTTCAAAAGCATTAGAACATATTGTACACGGACAACTTACGAACTATCTCGACGAACACAAACTCCTCGATGACTATCAATCGGGTTTTAGGCATGGACACAGCACTACTACAGCCCTACTTAAAGTGACCGAGGACATCCGTGAAGCTATGGATAGGGGTGAAGTAACGGCACTAACTCTTCTCGATTTCAGCAATGCCTTTGGTTCTGTTGATATCGACTTGCTTCTTGCAAAGATGAAAACTTTGCACCTATCAGACAATACCTTGAGCTGGATGGACTCCTACCTACGGGACCGCCAACAGTGTGTTTCACTTGATAATCAATTCTCCCAATGGCGATACACAAAGGCGGGAGTGCCGCAGGGCTCCGTATTAGGACCACTACTTTTCTCTATCTACATTAATGACGTATCAAAGAACTTACAGTATTGCCGATATCACCTCTATGCCGACGACCTACAACTTTACATACATTCCAGACCCAATACGATCAATGAATCGATTGACAAGTTAAATTGTGACCTAGCCACTGTCTCCACTTGAGCGGCCAATTTCGGACTCGCACTTAACCCAAGTAAGACTCAAGCCATAATTATTGGACATAAGCGTGTAGTTAACTCCCTTAATAACAGTAATCTTTCAGTTGTTACCCTTAACAACACGCTAATCCCTTATTCATCTGTCGTAAAAAATCTTGGCTTCTTTTTTGATAATAATCTAAGTTGGAATTTTCAAGTTAAAGAAACGATAAAGAAAATCTGTTCCTCCTTTCACTCTTTGAGTCGCTTGAGAAACTTCTTGCCCCAGCAACTAAAACTTACCCTAGTACAAACCCTAGTAATGCCGCACTTCGATTATTGTGACGTTTTGTTAAGTGATCTAAGTTCTGAACTGTCAGTCAAGTTACAGCGAGCTCAGAATATGTGCATCAGATACGTGTGCAACATCCGACGATATGATCACATATCACCGTCCTTCGCAAGTCTCTCGTGGCTCCGACTTAAAGAACGCAGAACTTTACACTCTTTGTCTTTACTCTTTCGAATTCTGCACACCTCAACACCAAATTACCTTTCGTCTCGTTTCTCTTATCTATACTCTAACCACGACGTAAATACCAGATCACTTATCTGTGGCACGCTAAATATACCTCTTCATAGAACATCTTGTTATTCCTCATCTTTTACAATATCCACCTCGCGTCAATGGAATTCCTTGTCACAAAGTATTAGGAGCTGCAAGACAACAAACACCTTTAAGAACAGCTTAAAAGATAACCTTATTAGCATTTCACTCCAATCATACTGATTTAAAATATTACTGACTACACTGTTGCTTTTTTTCTTTAGACATCATCCTGATTGTGCTGCATTTTCAAAACTGTCTCATAATAATCTCTTTCTATTATCTAACATAATTTGAAATATATTAACATTCTATGTATTTTAGTTTAATTCTGCTACCCAGTTTATTTCAGTGTTTAATTAATAGTTCATAGTATTTTGTTGTTTAATTCGTAAATAACTCTTGTATACATGTAACTCTCATCTAAATCAAATTGTTGAATTCTTTGTAAGTTCATGCATATGTATATACACTTTTTGCTGGTTGTGTGGAAGAGAAGGCCTTACGGCCTTAACTCTGCCAGCTAAAATAAATCATTATTATTATTATTATATAAGTCCTTGGCTTATAGAAGGCCATGCTCCACGTCATTTTAAGTCCTTGGCGTATAGAAGACCATGCTCCAGGTCATTTTAAGTCCTTGGCGTACAGAAGACCATGCTCCAGGTCATTTTAAGTCCATGGCGTATAGAAGGCCATGCTCCAGGTCATTTTAAGTCCTTGGCGTACAGAAGACCATGCTCCAGGTCATTTTAAGTCCTTGGCGTATAGAAGGCCATGCTGCAGGTCATTTTAAGTCCTTGGCGTATAGAAGGCCATGCTCCACGTCATTTTAAGTCCTTAGCGTATAGAAGGCCATGCTCCAGGTCATTTTAAGTCCTTGGCGTATAGAAGGCCATGCTCCAGGTCATTTTAAGTCCTACGCGTACAGAAGACCATGCTCCAGGTCATTTTATGTCCTTGGCGTATAGAAGGCCATGCTCCAGGTCATTTTAAGTCCTTGGCGTATAGAAGGCCATGCTCCAGGTCATTGTAAGTCCTTGGCGTATAGATAGCCATGCTCCAGGTCATTTTAAGTCCTTGGCGTACAGAAGACCATGCTCCAGGTCATTTTAAGTCCTTGGCGTATAGAAGGCAATGCTCCAGGTCATTTTAAGTTCTTGGCGTATAGAACGCCATGCTCCAGGTCATTTTAAGTCCTTAGCGTATAGAAGGCCATGCTCCAGGTCATTTTAAGTCCTCGGCGTGTAGAAGGCCATGTTGCAGGTTATTTTAAGTCCTTGGCGTATAGAAGGCCATGCTCCAGGTCATTTTAAGTCCTTGGCGTATAGAACGCCATGTTTCAGGTCATTTTAAGTCCTTGGCGTATAGAACGCCATGCTCCACGTCATTTTAAGTCCTTAGCGTATAGAAGGCCATGCTCCAGGTCATTTTAAGTCCTTGGCGTATAGAAGGCCATGCTCCATGTCATTTTAAGTCCTTGGCGTATAGAAGGCCATGATCCAGGTCATTTTAAGTCCTTAGCGTGTAGAAGGCCATGCTCCAGGTCATTTTAAGTCCTTGGCGTATAGAAGACCATGCTCCAGGTCATTTTAAGTCCTTGGCGTATAGAAGGCCATGCTCCAGGTCATTTTAAGTCCTTGGCGTATAGAAGACCATGCTCCAGGTCATTTTAAGTCCTTGGCGTATAGAAGGCCATGCTCCAGGTCATTTTAAGTCCTTGGCGTATAGAAGGCCATGCTCCAGGTCATTTTAAGTCCTTGGCGTATAGAAGGCCATGCTCCAAGTCATTTTAACTCCTTGGCGTACTGAAGACCATGCTCCAGGTCATTTTAAGTCCTTGGCGTATAGAAGGCCATGCTCCAGGTCATTTTAAGTCCTTAGCGTATAGAAGGCCATGCTCCAGATCATTTTAAGTCCTTGGCGTACAGAAGACCATGCTCCAGGTCATTTTAAGTCCTTGGCGTATAGATGGCCATGCTGCAGGTCATTTTAAGTCCTTGGCGTATAGAAGGCCATGCTCCAGGTCATTTTAAGTCCTTGGCGTACAGAAGACCATGATCCAGGTCATTTTAAGTCCTTGGCGTATAGAAGGCCATGCTCCACGTCATTGACATTATTGCCACGACTAATCCTCAGTTAGCATTAACGAATGGACAACTACCAGCGCCGGGTATCTCAGCACACGACATAATCTTTCTAGAATATTCCTTGTATTGTCCAAAATATAAACCTCACATCACATCATACCGTGACTTGAAGCATATTGAGCATGATAAATTAATCAACGATGCATTTAGCCTGCCTTGGACTGAAGTGTGGAATTTACCAGACATTGACGACAAAATCGAAAAATTTAACGACCTAGTAATCCAGTTATACGATAAACACGCACCCTTGAAAACCAGACGAGTTGGTAGACGCCCTGCGCCTTGGATGTGCGATGCCATAAAATTACTCATGACAGACAGAGACACTGCTTATCGTAAATACAGACGGAGCAAGGACGAATTAGATTTTAATACTTACAAAGTTTTAAGAAATAAATGTAATCAAGCAGTAAGAAATGCTAAATTACGCCATGCACATTCCCTTATTATACCTTCGGTCAGTGCGAAAGAATTGTGGCGTAACCTTAATAACCTGGGTCTAACAAAAGCAAAGCCTCGGGTAGATAACATCAACTTGTCACTCAATAGCCTAAATGAATATTTCGTCACTGCTCCACCTGAACCATTACATAAAAAAGAGACTCTTGAATTTCTCAGATCTTGCCCCCAACCTGTATGGGATAAATTCTTCTTTAAATACATTAACCCGACTGACGTAATGAAGACGCTGCGATGTATGAAATCTAAAGCCCAAGGTGTAGACAATATAAATATCACTCTCCTGTATAAAATAATAGATGTGATTCTGCCGACCGTCACCCATATATTCAATGCATCTATTATGACTGGGTCCTACCCCTCACTCTGGAAAATGGCATTAGTGAAACCTTTACCTAAATCTAACACACCTTCTACAGTAAACCAATACAGACCGATATCAATTCTTCCCACTCTTTCAAAAGCATTAGAACATATTGTACACGGACAACTTACGAACTATCTCGACGAACACAAACTCCTCGATGACTATCAATCGGGTTTTAGGCATGGACACAGCACTACTACAGCCCTACTTAAAGTGACCGAGGACATCCGTGAAGCTATGGATAGGGGTGAAGTAACGGCACTAACTCTTCTCGATTTCAGCAATGCCTTTGGTTCTGTTGATATCGACTTGCTTCTTGCAAAGATGAAAACTTTGCACCTATCAGACAATACCTTGAGCTGGATGGACTCCTACCTACGGGACCGCCAACAGTGTGTTTCACTTGATAATCAATTCTCCCAATGGCGATACACAAAGGCGGGAGTGCCGCAGGGCTCCGTATTAGGACCACTACTTTTCTCTATCTACATTAATGACGTATCAAAGAACTTACAGTATTGCCGATATCACCTCTATGCCGACGACCTACAACTTTACATACATTCCAGACCCAATACGATCAATGAATCGATTGACAAGTTAAATTGTGACCTAGCCACTGTCTCCACTTGGGCGGCCAATTTCGGACTCGCACTTAACCCAAGTAAGACTCAAGCCATAATTATTGGACATAAGCGTGTAGTTAACTCCCTTAATAACAGTAATCTTTCAGTTGTTACCCTTAACAACACGCTAATCCCTTATTCATCTGTCGTAAAAAATCTTGGCTTCTTTTTTGATAATAATCTAAGTTGGAATTTTCAAGTTAAAGAAACGATAAAGAAAATCTGTTCCTCCTTTCACTCTTTGAGTCGCTTGAGAAACTTCTTGCCCCAGCAACTAAAACTTACCCTAGTACAAACCCTAGTAATGCCGCACTTCGATTATTGTGACGTTTTGTTAAGTGATCTAAGTTCTGAACTGTCAGTCAAGTTACAGCGAGCTCAGAATATGTGCATCAGATACGTGTGCAACATCCGACGATATGATCACATATCACCGTCCTTCGCAAGTCTCTCGTGGCTCCGACTTAAAGAACGCAGAACTTTACACTCTTTGTCTTTACTCTTTCGAATTCTGCACACCTCAACACCAAATTACCTTTCGTCTCGTTTCTCTTATCTATACTCTAACCACGACGTAAATACCAGATCACTTATCTGTGGCACGCTAAATATACCTCTTCATAGAACATCTTGTTATTCCTCATCTTTTACAATATCCACCTCGCGTCAATGGAATTCCTTGTCACAAAGTATTAGGGGCTGCAAGACAACAAACACCTTTAAGAACAGCTTAAAAGATAACCTTATTAGCATTTCACTCCAATCATACTGATTTAAAATATTACTGACTACACTGTTGCTTTTTTTCTTTAGACATCATCCTGATTGTGCTGCATTTTCAAAACTGTCTCATAATAATCTCTTTCTATTATCTAACATAATTTGAAATATATTAACATTCTATGTATTTTAGTTTAATTCTGCTACCCAGTTTATTTCAGTGTTTAATTAATAGTTCATAGTATTTTGTTGTTTAATTCGTAAATAACTCTTGTATACATGTAACTCTCATCTAAATCAAATTGTTGAATTCTTTGTAAGTTCATGCATATGTATATACACTTTTTGCTGGTTGTGTGGAAGAGAAGGCCTTACGGCCTTAACTCTGCCAGCTAAAATAAATCATTATTATTATTATTATATAAGTCCTTAGCTTATAGAAGGCCATGCTCCACGTCATTTTAAGTCCTTGGCGTATAGAAGGCCATGCTCCAGGTCATTTTAAGTCCTTGGCGTACAGAAGACCATGCTCCAGGTCATTTTAAGTCCATGGCGTATAGAAGGCCATGCTCCAGGTCATTTTAAGTCCTTGGCGTACAGAAGACCATGCTCCAGGTCATTTTAAGTCCTTGGCGTATAGAACGCCATGCTGCAGGTCATTTTAAGTCCTTGGCGAATAGAAGGCCATGCTCCACGTCATTTTAAGTCCTTAGCGTATAGAAGGCCATGCTCCAGGTCATTTTAAGTCCTTGGCGTATAGAAGGCCATGCTCCAGGTCATTTTAAGTCCTACGCGTACAGAAGACCATGCTCCAGGTCATTTTATGTCCTTGGCGTATAGAAGGCCATGCTCCAGGTCATTTTAAGTCCTTGGCGTATAGAAGGCCATGCTCCAGGTCATTGTAAGTCCTTGGCGTATAGATAGCCATGCTCCAGGTCATTTTAAGTCCTTGGCGTACAGAAGACCATGCTCCAGGTCATTTTAAGTCCTTGGCGTATAGAAGGCAATGCTCCAGGTCATTTTAAGTTCTTGGCGTATAGAACGCCATGCTCCAGGTCATTTTAAGTCCTTAGCGTATAGAAGGCCATGCTCCAGGTCATTTTAAGTCCTCGGCGTGTAGAAGGCCATGTTGCAGGTTATTTTAAGTCCTTGGCGTATAGAAGGCCATGCTCCAGGTCATTTTAAGTCCTTGGCGTATAGAACGCCATGTTTCAGGTCATTTTAAGTCCTTGGCGTATAGAACGCCATGCTCAACGTCATTTTAAGTCCTTAGCGTATAGAAGGCCATGCTCCAGGTCATTTTAAGTCCTTGGCGTATAGAAGGCCATGCTCCATGTCATTTTAAGTCCTTGGCGTATAGAAGGCCATGATCCAGGTCATTTTAAGTCCTTAGCGTGTAGAAGGCCATGCTCCAGGTCATTTTAAGTCCTTAGCGTATAGAAGGCCATGCTCCAGGTCATTTTAAGTCCTTGGCGCATAGAACTCCATGCTCCAGGTCATTATAAGTCACTGGCGTATAGAAGCCATGCTCCAGGTCATTTTAAGTCACTGGCGTATGGAAGGCCATGCTCCAGGTCATTTTAAGTCATTGGCGTGTAGAATGCCATGCTCCAGGTCATTTTAAGTCCTTGGCGTATAGAAGGCCATGCTCCAGGTCATTTTAAGTCCTTGGCGTATAGAAGGCCATGCTCCAGGTCATTTTAAGTCCTTGGCGTACAGAAGACCATGCTCCAGGTCATTTTAAGTCCTTGGCGTATAGAAGACTATGCTGCAGGTCATTTTAAGTCCTTGGCGTACAGAGGGCCATGCTCCAGTTCATTTTAAGTCCTTGGCGTATAGAACGCCATGCTCCAGGTCATTTTAAGTCCTTGGCGTATAGAAGGCCATGCTCCAGGTCATTTTAAGTCCTTGGCGTATAGAAGACCATGCACCAGGTCATTTTAAGTCCTCGGCGTGTAGAAGGCCATGCTGCAGGTCATTTTAAGTCCTTGGCGTGTAGAAGGCCATGTTTCAGGTCATTTTAAGTCCTTGGCGTATAGAAGGCCATGCTGCAGGTCATTTTAAGTCCTTGGCGTATAGAAGGCCATGTTCCAGGTCATTTTAAGTCCTTGGCGTATAGAACGCCATGCTCCAGGTCATTTTAAGTCCTCAGCGTATAGAAGGCCATGCTCCAGGTCATTTTAAGTCCTTGGCGTATAGAAGGCCATGCTCCAGGTCATTTTAAGTCCTTAGCGTGTAGAAGGCCATGCTCCAGGTCATTTGAAGTCCTTGTCGTATAGAAGGCCATGCTCCAGGTCATTTTAAGTCCTTGGCGTATAGAACGCCATGCTCCAGGTCATTTTAAGTCACTAGCGTATAGAAGGCCATGTTCCAGGTCATTTTAAGTCCTTGGCGTATAGAAGGCCATGCTCCAGGTCATTTTAAGTCCTTGGCGTATAGAAGGCCATGCTCCAGGTCATTTTAAGTCCTTGGCGTATAGAAGCCATGCTCCAGGTCATTTTAAGTGACTGGCGTATAGAAGGCCTTGTTCCAGGTCATTTTAAGTCCTTGGCGTATAGAAGGCCATGCTCCAGGTCATTTTAAGTCCTTGGCGTATAGAACGCCATGCTCCAGGTCATTTTAAGTCCTTGGCGTATAGAAGGCCATGCTCCTGGTCATTTTAAGTCTTTGGCGTATAGAAGACCATGCTCCAGGTCATTTTAAGTCCTTGGCGTACAGAAGACCATGCTCCAGGTCATTTTAAGTCCTTGGCGTATAGAATGCCATGCTCCAGGTCATTTTAAGTCCATGGCGTATAGAAGGCCATGCTCCAGGTCATTTTAAGTCCTTGGCGTATAGAAGGCCATGCTCCAGGTCATTTTAAGTCCTTGGCGTACAGAAGACCATGCTCCAGGTCATTTTAAGTCCTTGGCGTATAGAAGACTATGCTGCAGGTCATTTTAAGTCCTTGGCGTACAGAAGGCCATGCTCCAGTTCATTTTAAGTCCTTGGCGTATAGAACGCCATGCTCCAGGTCATTTTAAGTCCTTGGCGTATAGAAGGCCATGCTCCAGGTCATTTTAAGTCCTTGGCGTATAGAAGACCATGCTCCAGGTCATTTTAAGTCCTCGGCGTATAGAAGGCCATGTTCCAGGTCATTTTAAGTCCTTGGCGTATAGAACGCCATGCTCCAGGTCATTTTAAGTCCTTAGCGTATAGAAGGCCATGCTCCAGGTCATTTTAAGTCCTTGGCGTATAGAAGGCCATGCTCCAGGTCATTTTAAGTCCTTGGCGTATAGAACGCCATGCTCCAGGTCATTTTAAGTCACTAGCGTATAGAAGGCCATGTTCCAGGTCATTTTAAGTCCTTGGCGTATAGAAGGCCATGCTCCAGGTCATTTTAAGTCCTTGGCGTATAGAAGGCCATGCTCCAGGTCATTTTAAGTCCTTGGCGTATAGAAGCCATGCTCCAGGTCATTTTAAGTCACTGGCGTATAGAAGGCCATGTTCCAGGTCATTTTAAGTCCTTGGCGTATAGAAGGCCATGCTCCAGGTCATTTTAAGTCCTTGGCGTATAGAACGCCATGCTCCAGGTCATTTTAAGTCCTTGGCGTATAGAACGTCATGCTCCAGGTCATTTTAAGTCACTGGCGTATATAAGGCCATGCTTCAGGTCATTTTAAGTCCTTAGCGTATAGAACGCCATGCTCCAGGTCATTTTAAGTCCTTGGCGTATAGAACGCCATGCTCCAGGTCATTTTAAGTCCTTGGCGTATAGAACGCCATGCTCCAGGTCATTTTAAGTCCTTAGCGTATAGAACGCCATGCTCCAGGTCATTTTAAGTCCTTGGCGTATAGAACGCCATGCTCCACGTCATTTTAAGTCCTTGGCGTATAGAACGCCATGCTCCGGGTCATTTTAAGTCCTTAGCGTATAGAAGGCCATGCTCCAGGTCATTTTAAGTCCTTGGCGTATAGAACGCCATGCTCCAGGTCATTTTAAGTCCTTAGCGTATAGAACGCCATGCTCCAGGTCATTTTAAGTCCTTAGCGTATAGAACGCCATGCTCCAGGTCATTTTAAGTCCTTGGCATATAGAACGCCATGCTCCAGGTCATTTTAAGTCTTTAGCGTATAGAACGCCATGCTCCAGGTCATTTTAAGTTGACATGAAATGTACATTGCACATGGATACGCAGCTTCCTCTGGCTGCGGGGTAGGGGATGTTTGTTTCTAAGTCGATTGTACGGCACCGGGAAGTTTTCTTTCTCGTGAGGATGAACAACATTTCAAAAATGTATCCAAAATATTTGATTTTTCGATAGGCTCGTTACTTATGAAAGACTCTGTATTATGTGGTAGAATGTAAGGGTGGTGAAATGTTGGAAAATCATGGAGACGAGAATATGACGTAAAAGAGATTGGAAACCACGGCTCTAATCCGTCTTTATGACCGGATATGCGAGACATTCTGCCGAAGGAGAACTTTATGCGTCCCGTCTGACGATTAAAAATCCACTCTGTATTTATGAGGCGCCTATATGAAGCAACACTATAATCACCAGCGTTATGTTTTTGGTAATTATCTCTAGCATTTTTTTTTTAGATATTACAATACAAATTTTCTTGTAGTCCGTTAAAGAGAATTAATATTGTAAGAGTAATTCTAACAATTACGTGATATTTTCTCGATGTAGCATTATCAAATTTATTACCCCAATTTTTACTATACAAATTTATAGACAGAGTGGAAGTGAAATAACCCTGCAGATTTTCAGAACTAATAACTCATGTTGTAGAGTGTAGGCCTAATGCCATAATAAAGTCCACAGTTTTCTTAGAAAAATATTTTTCCCCAAATTTTAATATCACCCTCTTATTCTGTTAACTATTGGGAGTAGGATCGTAATTTTTATCTACATCGATATAAAATCTAATAAAGAATCATTTATCCCTCTGGCGTATTTCAATAGTGTGGACGGTTTTCGTGTATTTTAAATTTAAAAACCACTCATTTGAGTCACTGACCGATGCGACCAGCTTGCAACATTGTAGCGAGAAAGGGAGACGGGAGTAGTTCACTAAGGCAGACATACCTGATTTCGTTAACTTCTTGCATCTGTATTACGAGAAGAAAAAGGAGGCGATGTTGCCAGACTTCTGAAACTTTCACCTTAATTTTTTAATTAATAGTGCATTTAATCACAAAACGTAATATAAGTTTTCTATTCATTTAAGTGTATCCTATCGTCTATATCAATCTGCAGGATTATTTAACTTCCACCCTGTATACACAGTATTTCGCAGCACATACGATCCCCTTCAAGTACAAGTTGAGGGTAAAAAAGTAGTGAAATAACCCTGATATAGATTTATATCCGAAATAGCTTCCATTCCAAGTTACAGCTGTTTTTATACATTTCAGTAACAATATGCTAGAATAATCATGTCAATTGATGCCCATAGGCGCAAGCCTGAGCGCTTTACAGCGGAAAGGAAAGAGACAGACGAAAGAGGTAGTATATGCCGCTTGGTCGAGCTATATACAGGAATAGCCAGCACTGATTCAATAGATAAAGGGAAGAGAACTTATTAAAACTGTATCCATTTTAATTTTTAGATTTGTTTGCGCAAGTGCATTGTAAGAATCTAAGCTTTAATTTTAATGCTCATTTTTCACAAGTTTGTTGTTTTTTAATTCGAAAGGAATATTTTTTTCAATTTTTTAAATAGAAAAGTGAAATTTTCAGATATAGATCTATTTATTTAGTAGCCTTACAGATACTGAAACAATGTTTTCGTAAATCTAATATACCGTAAATACGTATTACTGAAGATAGTGTATTACAAATTTTGAAAATATTCGCATGGAAAATGTTTGTAAGGAAATAAATTAACAAAGTAACTACTGTTACGTCATAAGCAAAAGACGTGTGTTGATGTGTTGTAAAATCGTCAGCTCTATAGCTTCAGCAGGTTTCGAGAAAATAATTTAATATTCTGATGATAGGAAGTTGCTCACCAATATCACCTTAAAAGCATAATGCGATAAGAGTTTTGTTATGGAATATTAGTTACACTTAAAATATATACAGTACCTAGGTAACTTTGCTTTGTACTATAATATTGTTTTGATTGGTTCATTAATTACTTTTATAAGGCTAAAGATACCATAAATATCAATTCCAACTTATTATGTCATACTCAGTCTCATTTTTTGGGACATCACTTTCTTTATGAATGATGTGTTTCATCCACTTAGTACAGTATAGTTGTACTACTATAGAGTTTATGTGAATATTACTTCTTAACTCTTTATTATGTTATTAACATTTAAAACACAACTGCAATATTAAGAAATGGTGTTAGTACTTTTGTTTTTACAGACAATACAGGTAATATAAAACATAAAGAAGGCAAAAAAAAAAAATAGCGACATAAAATTTAACGTTCCGTTTGAAGTTTGTACACCACTGTTTTCTTAATCCAACAGGCTGCTTATTCCTTCTTCCATACCTAGCGCTTGATGCCCGCGCACGACGTCAAGATCAGAAAAATGCGCTTGCTTTGACATCACTGTGCTAGAAGATTAATTCTTCTTGGAGATATGTGTTTGTATTAAGTATTTCTTGTCCTCTGAATTGTTTTCAGATTTGGTAGTATTCACTAGGAAAAGTTTTTACACTACAGTGGTTTGAAAATATTCCCATGCTACTGTATCAAACACAAAAATTAGTATTAATGTATGGGCAGCAAAGAGCGGCTATAAATTCTGGCTTGGAGAACCACAGGAAAATCTGCCGCAATTTAAGAGAAAATTTACACGAGTTGCTATATGAAATGCCATTTAACTCTTAATTCTTCTCAAGTGGTTTCTGCACAGTAGTGCACCACCACATTTTAGTCTGGTTGTTAAGAACTTTTGGAATAATTAATTAAAAATAAATAATCACGCCATGGAGTATCTATTATATGGCGTGTAAGCTCCTCAAAACTAAATATACTTGCTTTTTATTTGTGGAACCATCTTAAATACGTTGTTCACTCGATACCAGTTTTGACATCGAAACGTTTCGACATCGTGTTGGACAAGGTTGCCACAGAATTTGCATACAGTTGGAATTTTTAACGGTTGAAATGATTTCTATTGATGCATTACAGGACTCTCGTCGAAGCTGAAAGAGATTAGTCTGAGCACTTCCTCTAAAGGTTAGCTTATTGTTGGTGAAACGCAAAGAATTATCACTTGAAATGGAAACGGTTTCACACTTTAAGTTTTAAAACTGTGTTTTATTATTTTTTTAATTTGTGCTTGCAGTGAATCCTAAATATTATGAAATACTTTGTACAGATACGGAAATAAAATGTGGGCAGAGTCTCTGTAGCAGGTCTCTTAAATAATAATAATAATAATAATAATAATAATAATAATAATAATAATAATAATAATAATAATAATAATAATAATTGCAATAATAACAATAATAATTGTAATAATAACAATAATAAATGTAATAACAATAATAATAATAATAATACTTCATTTACCAGAGATCAGTACCGGTACATAAGAAACTGAAAATGAATGTCAGTTATGTATTCATTAAAAAGAAGCATCCATCTCACACTCACTAAATTCATTGATATTAAAGGAAGGTCTTACAATTAGGCATTCATTTATATTCATTTTAAAAATTACGTCTGGGAGATTTCTGATACAGGCAACTTATTAAACAATTTAATTCCCTTAATAAAACATGCATTCAAACTTGGGTTGAGCCTACAATATGGTATATATAGACATTTGAATTATTTGTTGTATTCATTGTATGTATTTGTGACCTTATTTTATAACCTTGTAAATTATTATGAATATAAATTAAAGATGAATATATATGTTTATATATATTATACACGGTCATAATTTTTGTTTGAATAAATAAAGGTCTACAAGTCTCTCTCTGTAGTTTCTGTTGAACATTATCCTAAGTGCCTTCTTGTAGGCAACAAGATTCGCAAGACTGTCCGGAGTAGCATACATTTAGCGCTCTTGTTTACTGCACGTGCGCAATACGTTGTATGTGAAAGCAAAATTAGGCGACCTATTTTTTTCTGGGTCTATTAAAATTGTGTGGCATTTTTTTTCTGCGTCCAGTAAAATTAGGAGGCCATTTTTTTGGGGGTCTAGTAAAATTAGGCGGCCTATTTTTTTCTGGGTCTAGTAAAATTAGGCGACCTATTTTTTTCCGGGACTAGTAAAATTAGGTGGCCTATTTTGTTCTGGATCTAGTAAAATTAGGCGGCTTATTTTTTTCTGGGTTCAGTAAAATTAGGCGGCCTATTTTTTTCTCAGTCTAGTAAAATTAGGCGGCCTTTTTTTCTGGGTCTAGTAAAATTAGGCGACCTACTTTTTCCGGGTCTATTAAAATTAGGCGGCCTATTTTTTTTCTGGGTCTAGTAAAATTAGGCGGCTTATTTTTTTCTGGGTCCAGTAAAATTAGGCGGCCTATTTTTTGGGGTCTAGTAAAATTAGGCGACCTATTTTTTTCCGGGTCTAGTAAAATTAGGCGGCCTATTTTTTCTGGGTCTAATAATATTAGGCGGCTTATTTTTTTCTGGTTCAAGTAAAATTATGCGGCCTATTTTTTTTTGGGTCCAGTAAAATTAGACGGCCTATTCTTTTCTGGGTCTAGTAAAATTAGGCGGCCTATTTTTTTTGCGGCTCTAGTAAAATTAGGCAGCTTATTTTTTTCTGGGTCCAGTAAAATTAGGCGGCCTATTTTTTTTCTGGATCTAGTAAAATTAGGCGGCTTATCTTTTTCTGGATCCAGTAAAATTAGGCGGCCTATTCTTTTCTGGGTCTAGTAACATTAGGCGGCCTATTTTTTTTTTTGCGGATCTAGTAAAATTAGGCAGCTTATTTTTTCTGGTCCAGTAAAATTAGGCGGCCTATTTTTTTCTGGATCCAGTAAAATTAGGCGGCTTATTTTTTTCTGGATCCAGTAAAATTAGGCGGCCTATTTTTTTGGGTCTATTAAAATTAGGCGGCTTATTTTATTTCTGAGTCTATTAAAATTATGCGGCTTATTTTTTTTCTGGATCCAGTAAAATTAGGCGGCTATTTTTTTGGGTCTAGTAAAATTAGGCGGCCTATTTTTTCTGGGTCTATTAAAATTATGTGGCTTATATTTTTTTCTGGATCCAGTAAAATTAGGCGGCCTATTTTTTTCTGGGTCTATTAAAATTATCCGGCTTATTTTTTTTCTAGATCCAGTAAAATTAGGCGGCCTATTTTTTTCTGGATCTAGTAAAATTAGGCGGCTTATTTTTTGGGTCTAGTAAAATTACGCAGCCTATTTTTTTCTGGGTCTAGTAAAATTATGAGGCCTAATTTTTTCTGGGTCTAGTAAAATTAGGCGGCCTATTTTTTTCGGGTCTAGTAAAATTAGGCGGCCTATTTTTTTCCGGGTCTAGTAAAATTATGCGGCGTATTTTTTTTTTTGTGCGTCTAGTAAAATTATACGGTTTATTTTGTTCCTGGGTCTAGTAAAATTAGGCGGCCTCTTTTTTTCTGGTCTAGTAAAATTAGGCGGCTCATTTTTTTCTGTTTCTGTACATATCTTTTTTTGCGGTTACTTCGATTCTTATTAATTAACCTGATTTCTTGTAGGAAAAACGCGCGTCCAATCTTGTAGATCATGCAGCTATCATTGATATCCATGACGCATCGTGAAAGTGAAGATTGCATCATACCATCATCATGATTTGTTATAATTAGGAATTTTTGCTGGTTTGCCAAATTCTTTCTCATATCCAATATACTAGCAACAGTATTTAAATAGGCGTATAGATAACTGTTGAATGGTCTTATTACAAACGTATTCCTATCCTTACATGTCGTGATGATCAATTATGCATATTATACTTTTGTGAAGTGAGGTTATCAGATTTTTCAAACCAAACGACGAAATTCTGTAAGAACTAAAAGTAACATCCATTAAAAAAAAAAAAAAAAAAAAAAAAAACATACAAAACGAATTGGACTGAACATGTAAACCAAATGTCTAGGTCAGGGTTACTAAAATTTGTAATGAAATATACTCAAAATAGAAGTAGAGGGTAGGGTCCACCAATGAAGAAATTGACGGATGAATTATTCTAAGGCTGGAACAGGTCAACTGAGGTCTGTATCCTTGAAAGCTTAACGATGTTCATTCATTTAGTGTTCTGCTCAAGGGCAGTCTTTCACGGCAAACCCAGTTTTCTCAAATCTTTCCTATTTTCTGCCTTCCTCTTCGTTTCCTCAAATGATCCAATGATCTGATATCTTCTTCTATCTCGAAATCTTCTCCCGTTTACCATTCCTTCCAGTGCATCCTTCAGTAGGCAGTTTCTTCTCAGCATTGACCCAACCAATTCCTTTTCCTCTTCCTGATCAGTTTCAGCATCATTCTTTCTTCACTCACTCTTTCCAACACAGCTTCATTTCTTATTCTGTCTGTCCACTTTACACGTTCCATTCTTCACCATATCCACATTTCAAATGCTTCTATTCGCTTCTTTTCACTTCGTCCATGTTTCTGCCCTATAAAATAATACACCCCACACAAAGCACTTCATTAGTCTCTTCCTTAGTTCTTTCTTCAGAGGTCCGCAGAAGATGCTCCTTTTTCTATTAAATGTTTCCTCGGCCATTGCTATCCTCCTTTTTTGACTTTCTGGCAGCAGGTCATGTTACTGCTTATAGTAAACCCCAAGTATTTGAAGCTGTCCACTTGCTCTACTGCCTCATTTAGAATTCGCAAGTTTATCTTCTGTATTTTTCTTCCTACGACCATCCTCTTCGTCTTGTTTGCATTTATCTTCTTTAATGGTATTAAATGAGGGTAAAGGTAAATTTATTGAAGTGGAAAATATTGACGGAATTTAATTTGTTCAGTTGAAAGAGGAAATCTCCTGGGTAAACCCTTACCCTGCCATCTTATCCATCTCAAGTATCTTATTCCTCAGAACTCGAGGATCACATCTGAATCTGCAGAAGGAACATGCAGCAACACGTTTGACAATATGTACCACAATATTTATGATAGCCAGACATGAATTTTATCACTGAACATCGAAAGAAAGCTGAATTGAATGACTTACAGTTCACTTAATTTAAATTATTCATCTGTCGTAAATAATTTTGTTTAATTGTTGCAACAAATCGAAAATACACTGAAACATAAGATCACATTCCTGGTAAACTAATGATCCCCTGGTCCTGATTTTTTTTATCAGATCTTATATATACACACAGCTATAAGAAACTCACCTTTTACTTAACTTGAGAAAGATCTGTCGGTTTTGTGATATTTTAAAGCATTAGAGTTTGCAAAAAATAATTTCACAGTATGTATAAAATTATAAAACTAACTTAATTTTTAAGTTTTAAAAATAAAAACTGAGTTTCACTATCGCAAGGCAATATGCAAGATCTGGTAAAAATTTGGGACCAATAGCATCATTAGTTTACCAAGAAAATGTGCCTATGTGATCTTATGTGTTAAGTATATTTTCGATTTGTTGCAACAATTAAACAAATTGTAAAAGACAAATTAATGATCCAGAAGAGAATATAATAATAAGAATTTAATCTACCTCAACTTGGTGAGGTTGCCAAAGACAAAGAATGTTAAACAGTAACATTTAAGATGACATTAAAAATGTCTTACAAGGAATTTGTTTACAAGAAACTAAAATTTGCAGTAGATAATATTTCACATAGTTAAAAGTTATAAAAAATACATATAAAAATAGAATAAGAAAGTTCAACTATAATTTGAATTGAAATGCAATTGTCGCCGTAAAATCTGCAGTGAACCCTTCAAAGCTATCATAGAAATTTCCTTAATTGTTTTTGTTGTGACTCCAAATTTATGACAGAATGATACGAATTGTTTTGTTATGGTCCCTCTAGCGCTCACCATTAATCCGATGGCTTCTATATCCCTGAGTTTATATGATGTTTTATAATAGGGGATAGTTGGTTCATAAATTGTCCTTTTCTCAAGATTAACCTCCTCAGGTTGATTCTGATGCCTCTCGAATCTGATGGTCGGATCCAGAATGTAACCTTTTGTCTCTCCAGGTTTAAATGTTATAATATCAATACGCCGATGACTCGTGGACTTCTTCATAGGTAGTGTAGCCATTTTACTGAAGGCATGTTGCGATTACAGACCTGATTTTGTGATGTCTGCTGTTACGAAGAGTTTCGCCAAATGGGCATGAACCCAAGACATGAGCCAAAGTTTCAACATCACTGTGGCATCGCCGACAGTGGTTATTGTCTTGAGTTCTGCCTGGAATAGCGCGTACAGGAGTGAACTACAAGCCATTCAATTCAGCAGTCTTTCAAGATTCAGTGGAAAAATTTATGTATAGCTATCATAAATCTTGTGGTATATATTGTCAAAAGTGTTACTGAACATTTTGCCATAATTTTTTGTATGCGTTCGTAACCCTCGGCCCTTAATTCTAGCATTGAACTGGAGGAGGAGCAAAACACGAACTTGTGCAATGTTTGTTCTAGGCCTACAAATGCAGTAGAGAAAGAAATTCGTCAAATAATGCAATTTGGATGTCGCCGCTCCTCCTACTTAAGAATGTAATCGTAAATTTCATAATGATGCAAGTTTTTGTTTCGATTTAATCATGCACAGTAGCATGTGATATAATTATTCTCTATTAATGAAATTCTGTTATTAATAATCCCGTGGAAATTTTGCAATCGATGTCAAATGAACTTTATCTTTTTCGAAATTCTGTCGATAAAATTGTAAATAAATCAGTGACCCTGATTGGCGTTTGGTAAAATGCTGTAAATAATAAACTAACTAAATAAATAATAAATACGTAACGACACAGAGCTTCTAAATTCAGACCTGAATTATTTCATCATGTGCACATTTCTGCCGGATGTACTCAACAGTTCACCTTATGCCAGTCCTTCGCTTCGGTCGCATTGGTAAAGTTTCTGCTTCTGGACCCGAGTTCGATATCGCGAAGACAGGAGAAAATGTTTCTCTCTTCTGTAGGGGCTGAGAATATGTCTCTTGCATTTGCCTTGATTTGTCTTAAGCCATTATCTTGTGCCATGCGATACGACCAGGGGCTCCAACAAAACTGAATACCTGCTGTTACAGTAAAATTACATTTTAACGAATGCCAGTATAACGAAATATTCTGTACTATGAAATTATTTTCTGTCTCCTGCTTTTTTCCAATATAATTTGTTAAAATGCTTATTTCAGTTTAACGAATTTCGTTTTCACGAAACAAAATCGGTATAACAAATGAAATTTCACTCCCTCGCCGAAAAAATCCACCTTTCTAACGAAAAATATTTTTTTAAATGCAAGGTACTATTCGTTAGCAAGTAGCAGCATATTTTACAGTGATCAAAGAAATTGTTACATAGGCCTATTATATTATTGCAAATTTATGAAATATTAACATTTTTTGTAAAAAAAATATTGCATATTATAGGCTATTATTGCACATTTATTAAATATGATATATATATATATATATATATGTTTTTTGGTAAAAATTATTGCATATTATATTACTGCAAATTTATTAAATATGTTATATATAATATATATATATATCTTTTTTGATACAAAATTACTGCATTTATATTATTGTAAATTGATGAAATATATTTTTTGGTAAAAAATCATTTCATATTATATCACTGCAAATTTATAAAATATGTTATATTTTTTTTTGGTTAAAAATTGTTGCATATTATATTATTGCAAATTTATTAAATATGTTAAGTTATATATATATTTGTAAAAAATTGTTGCATATTATATTATTGCAAATTTGTAAAATATGTTAAGATATATATTTTTTTGTAAAAAATTGTCGCATTTATATTACTGAAAATTGATGAAATATGTCATATATATTTTTTTTTGTAAAAATCATTGCATATTATATTATTGCAAATTTATAAAATATGTTATATATATTTTTGGTTAAAAATTGTTGCATATTATATTACTGAAAATTGATGAAATATGTTATATATATTTTTTTGTAAAAAATCATTTTGTATTATATTATTGCAAAATTTATAATATATTATATATAATATATTATATATTATATATTTTTTGGTACAAAATCATTGCATATTATATTATTGCAAATTTATAAAATATGTTGTATATATTATTTTGGTTAAAAATTGTTGCATATTATATTTTTGCAAATTTATGAAATATGTGATGATATATATATATATATATATATATATATATATATATATTGTTTTGTAAAAAATTGTGGCAGATTGGTTTATTATAGACTTACGAAGAAATGTGCAGTATTTTTCTGAACACAAAATAAATTTGCATATTTCTTCACAAGTTTGCAATAAAATAATATGCAGCAATTTCTTTGAACACTGTATATTGTAATAATGTTGCAATTGCACAGTGATCACGTGGTCATTAAATATCTAACTAATGTAGTATGCCTACTATGATGCAAATGTTTCTGAATTAAATCTTCACTGACTCATTAGTCATCATTTACAGTATATTAGCCATAACTCTTTTGATGTATATCTGATAATGACTTTTTTTTCAAATTGTATTTTTAACACTATTCTTAACCAGAATTGACAAAGAGGCCTTTCTTCTGAAACTCGCTGTTATATTGTAGTCTTTTTTTTAAAATACAATACAACACTGTATGTAAAATTCAATGGAATCTGTGTTTAACTACGTTGTAGTATTGGTCTTTTAGACATTTTTATTTATTTATTTATTTTCTGACCATTATTACAGAATTATGGCAAGGAACTGTCACACTTGAAGTGTAATACCTAGCCATTGATTTAGGTGTTGAAAAAGTTGTTGCCTACCTATGCCTTAGGCACACGCAACCAAAGCATTATTTTATTATGTCAGTGTTCTCACGCCTGATGACGTAATGTGAAATTACTGTAATTGTATTCGTTGATTTATTACATTGATTCGATTTGTAATACCATATACGTCAAGTAGATTAGTTCATGCATTATTTGACAGTATAATATGCCAGTTTTAATTTGTACATTATACATTATGTATGTAGTCGCTCTGAAGGGATCAATAACTTGTCACTATGTGCTGCGTGCCATTTAGTCGATTCAATACAGGAGTTTTAAGGCCTCACAGTCATCGCATGTAATAATTTGTACAGACTGTAAATAGTGCTGACCGAAGAATCCTGAGTCACGTCGACGTCTATTAGTCATTCCTAGTTGCGTAGTGAAAGACACATTTCTTAGAAAATAATGACAATTAGTGTGACCTAGTCGTGGTGGTTCATGATCGTCGTAAAGGTGGCTATGGTTCGTGATGGTTACAATAAAACTGAAGATTGGACATAAAAAAGGCTGTAAATGCCAAAGAGACAAACCGTAGAAAACCGACTTTCTTGTGCAACTACTGGGTGTTCATTTCAAAGTGTGTCATGACGTTACTGTTGTTGGGTCACCGATTTGAAGCGAGTTTCAGCTTATATGTCAGAGAAGTTGCCTATTATTTAAGGCGTTCTTCAATCTGAACTTGAGAACGAGTACGGTATAACTTGAACGTCGTAGCAACAGATGGCTGTCTGTACGGTCTGTGTGCTACCATAACCTCTTTCGAACTGTGTTTTGCGCCGGCAAGTCGTACGCAGTTTATTTGTTATCATCGGTTGCGTACGGTAACATTCCACAACACAAATCAAATGCTCCGTGTCCATGTTGACCGTCGAAGTTAATGTCAACAAATACGTAAGTAATCGTCTTAACCCTCTCCCCATATCCCGACAGTACGTATTTCCAAACAGTTCACATTCCTGCCACTACCGGCGTTACCGTACGTATCGGTACGTACTCTTCAGAATGAACGCCGTACTTGCTAGGCAACTTCTCTGCCTCACAGGTTATACACCTCTGCGGAAGTGTAGGAAGATTGAATTCTCTATGCTCATCGGCTAGCCACATGACGGCATACAGCGAGCCATGACACATTTTGAACTGAACACCCAGTAGTAATGTAACCTCATATGCAGGGACAGGTATTTATGAAGATTAATTTTAACATTTGTGTTTTTTAATATTGTGTCGGCGGAGATTGGAGATTTATTTTTTTACTTGGTTATTTAACGATGCTGTATCAACTACGAGGTTATTTAGCGTCGATGGAATTGGTGATAGCGAGATGATATTTGGCGAGATGAGGCCGAGGATTCGCTATAGATTACCTGACATTTGCATTACGGTATTTCTGTCATGGGGATGAAATTATATAATAAGTAGAGCATTCATTTTTAGCCCCATAACACGACAGAGAGCGAATGTTAAGTTAGCTGTACGGAGTATGGATGATGTCATTCGACCTTGCGTACGTACGGATCACATATAAAATAGTTGCGGAGTTGTAAGTAGTGCTGCGTTTGATTAGGTTTTCTCCGGAGCAGTTGTTTGCGCGCTTTCATTCGGAGTCCTCCGGTTACCTCCGATTGATGCAGCGCAGGTTGTATATGTGTCGTGGCGTAGACATACACTTTCCGCTGAGCATTCCTTTAATCGGATCTTTTTTTTTTTTGTTTAGCTTGAAGTGCTGCGTTAGCTGACAGATTTTTTTTTCTAGTTTTGAAATTCATAGTATATGTGGAAAGACGTATTAGTTTTATGTCATTGATCAAATTAATAACATTAAATCTAATTGCAAAACTAACGCAGAAGTAAAGCTTTTCAGTAGCTAATGTAAACATTTATACTGTAGTTCTCCTGGAGACACTAGATTATTCGCAAACAGTTTCTGTCAATTATTATTGTAATCGGTTTAGTTTAACGTAAAAATATTAAGGGAGTTTAAGAATGGAACAAAAGAAACGTTTGATATCAGTGGGTTAAAGTTAAAGTGAAATAATTTATTCAGATTCTTCACCGGACAGGATTGTGATCATTGTGTTAAAGGATGTCAGTATTTGAACTGCCTCTTCTGAAACGCGCCACTCTTTCCCTGTAATAAGAATATAAGCGGATATCAACTTAAGGATAATTGTAATTATATTATTATCACACGTTTCTTTAGTGTTATTCAGAAACTCAATATTTTAATCTAAACAGTAAAATATAACTCAAGCTGTCTTTTAAATATTTCATATATTTTTATTACCTCGAAAGTTACGTTTTAGAGATATTTCAAGATTTGTTCTATACTGTGGGCCTTTGGAAACAATAGTAGGCTACTAAAAAAGTTTAACTAGAAATCTTATCAAATGTTTTGCGTAATTGTTTTGTCGGCGCTTTCATCAAGTTCGCGACTGTGCGATCGCTTCAAATGGTCTAACAAATTCGAAGTTCCACCACCCTTAGAGTAAATTCGCCCACAGTGTTTACAGCGTACGACTTTATTATTATCTTCAACTAAATTAAAGAATTTCCATGCGACGGATATCCGTTTTGGTGCCATTTTATTCCACTCACAACTACCGTCAGTCCGTACGCTTCGGTCGTCCTTGAGCTAACTGTCGCTTCGCTCCGAACCACCGCATCGCTCCGTATGTCCCCTGTTCCACCTACGGTAGTACCGGAGATCACCGGTGGAGAGCTTTATTCGTAATCTCCGATTCCTCCGCGGTAGTAGTCACTCCGATGAGCAGCACTAGTTGTAAGACAGACCGTCCACGTGGAGCACACAGCGAACGTATCGTGTCAATTATCTTTGGTTGTACAAGATCAGTGCATTTACAATGCCGAAAGCAAAACGTTCTACAGGATCGTTTGAATAAGATTGTGAAGGACTTTGGAAATGAACATATAAAGTCACATGCCGACACTATAATATGTGTTCTGTGTAAGACGTAAATAAGGGGAAGTAAAAGTAAGTACTTGAAACAACATTGTAATTCGAATAAACATATTTACCACGTAAATTTGTTCACCAAGGTAGGCAATGAACAATCGTCCATCTCTCCTGACAATCAGGTTAAGGTCTCGGAATTTTACCTTTATATTAATGCGAGTGTACGTGTCCAGTGTGTCCCAGCGGGTACTCCAGCCCTTCGATCTAATGTCAACAACAACGACGTGAACTCAATGTGCACACAATTAAAAAGTAAGGGGCTAAAAATGAATGCTCTAATAATAAGCTTCCCAGTCAATATTATAAGTTACCAACCAATAGTTTCAGAACTAGATTTTTATAATTGGCTTTTAATTAATCCTTTCTACTCTGTAGATGAGTTTCTTAACAGAAATTAATATGAAATTGGTTTTTAATAAATAAAGTTGTTTACATTTAGTTACAAATATTACATTAAGAGTCAAGTGTTTTCATTAATTTTTAGAGTTTCAAAATGTTTTGTGTTTTCATTCTCATTAAACTTTACTGTTTTCAATTATATGTGTATTTTCATATGTATTTCCCCCCCCCCCCTACTGCAGCGTTTCTCAAAATTTTCTGAAGTGGGGACCACTTTTTTCAAGTCGAAACAGTTCCGCAGACCACCTCACTCTTGTTTCCTTCGAAAGCAAATTTATAATTTTTTTTAGCATATTTTAATATTAGTATACTCATACTTTAAAATTAAATATTAGTATTAAGCTAATATTAGTAGAAGAAAATTCATTTTGTTTCTTTAATAATTCAAGGCTATTAGAGTTTGGATAATCTTTAACTAATTAAATAATTAAATAAATAAATAACTAAGTAACTAAGTAAATAAGTAAATAACTAAATAACTAAATAAATAAATAAATAAATAAATAACTAAATAAATAAATAAATAAATAAGTAAATAAATAAATAAATAAATAAGTAAATAAATAAATAAATAAATAAATGTTGTCTCAACTTTTCCTTTATATCCACATAACTCGCGTGGGCTGACAAAACGCCAGAGACCCACATCGAGTGCACACAATCTCTGTGTGACTTGGCATTGTGGTTTTCTGTTAACGTACACAGTGACGTATATATTACGTCACTGTGTACGTTAACAGAAAACCACAATTCCAAGTCACACAGAGATTGTGTGCACTCGATGTGGGTCTCTGGCGTTTTGTCAGCCCACGCGAGTTATGTGGATATAAAGGGAAAAGTTGAGACGGTGTCGGGTGGAGTTCCCGGGTAGCTCAGTTGGTAGAGCGCTGGTACGTTCAACCAGAGGTCCCGGGATCGATACTCGGCCCCGGAACAATTTTTCCCTTGAAATTATTCAAATCTGCTTTACAGGGAGCTTTACCTGAAAGACTAGATTTGCAAAATAAATGTTGGTTCTCACATTAATGAGATGAATGAGCCTGTCCATTCTTGCACAGTTATTCTATATTTGGACGTATACTGCTAAGCTTAAATCGGAGATCGTAAAATACATCGAGTCGATTTCGGTAGCCTACTTTGTTTTTATTAGAGTTAGTGATGAAAACTCTTTCGAACACAAATACGTAGAAGCAAACTGAATTATAATCTGTACAGCACCATTGTACAGTTCACAATATTCTCTTTTCACTTGTGATGAGGTCCAGAAATTAACCATACCTTCCGCTTGGATTTTCATTTAAGTCCGATCTCATTCGAGAGTTCAACTAACTGTTCTCTTTCACTCAATGAGAGTTTGTTAGTTTCAATATCGCATTGAAAGTGATCAAGAACCCATGATAATTCGTCAAATTTACTTGGAAAATAAGTTTCAAAGTGTGACCTCAGAGTTGTATTATTGGTGTACGACGAACAGTACGTGACCATTTCAATGTGCAGACTGGGTGTCGGCAAAATTATTAAGAAAGTCGTCAATACATCAAAAGGTTCGGTCCTCTGTTATGAATTTGGGTGGCTCCTGGCCGAGTTACAGGCGCGGCGCCAGATATGCAGGGAAATACCACATTCATAGTGGTTTAAATCCCTCTTTTGTTGTTGAGAGTAGAGTGGGAAGTCGGTAGACGGATAGGGTAGGTTTAATAAATTTCATAAAATGTCAGTAATGGGAGAAAAAGTGAAAGACGATTGCCATGTGTCATTTCCAAACTCCGAGATTTTCCGCTATAGAGTGATACGCAATTCGTTTGAATTTTATTTTTTTCTTCTGCATTTTTTGAAGGACCACAAGGGCAGACCTCGAGGACCACAGGTGGTCCGTGGACCATAGTTTGAGAAACGCTGCCCTACTGTATTGTGACGAAGCCTATCACTGTATGAATAAATTAAAGAGAAAAATTGTTCCGGGCCGGGTAACGATCCCGGGACCTCTGATTGAACGTACCAGCGCTCTGCCAACTGAAGCTACCCGGGAACTCCATCCGTCACCGTCTCAACTCTTCCCTTTATATCCACACAACTCGCGTGGGCTAACGAAACGCCAGAGACCCACATCGAGTGCACACAATCTCTGTGTGACTTAGAATTGTGGTTTTTATGTTAACGTACACAGTGACGTATATATTATGCAAATATAGTCTTTCAGGTGAAGCTCCCTGTAAAGCAGATTTGAATAATTTCAAGGGAAAAATTGTTCCGGGGCCGGGTATCTATCCCGGGACCTCTGATTGAACGTACCAGCACTCTGCCAACTGAGCTACCCGGGAACTCCACCCGACACCGTCTCAACTCTTCCTTTTATATCCACACAACTCAAGTGGGCTAACGAAACGCCAGAGACCCACATCGACTGCACACAATCTCTGTGTGACTTAGAATTGTGGTTTTTCTGTTAACGTACACAGTGACGTGCTTTACAGGGAGCTTCACCTGAAAGACTAGATTTGCCTATCTTACTTACATACTTACAAATGGCTTTTAAGGAACCCGAAGGTTCATTGCCGCCCTCACATAAGCCCGCCAGCGGTCCCTATCCTGTGCGAGATTAATCCAGTCTCTATCATCATACCCCACCTCCCTCAAATCCATTTTAATATTATCCTCCCATCTACGTCTCGGCCTCCCTAAAGGTCTTTTTCCCCTCCGGTCTCCCAACTAACACTCTATATGCATTTCTGGATTCGCCCATACGTGCTGCATGCCCTGCCTATCTCAAAAGTCTGGATTTAATGTTCCTAATTATGTCAGGTGAAGAATACAATGCGTGCAGTTCTGTGTTGTGTAACTTTCTCCATTCTCCTGTAACTTCATCCCGCTTAGCCCCAAATATTTTCCTAAGCACCTTATTCTCAAACATCCTTAACCTATGTTCCTCTCTCAGAGTGAGAGTCCAAGTTTCACAACCATACAGAAGAACCGGTAATATAACTGTTTCATAAATTCTAACTTTCAGATTTTTGGACAGCAGACTGGATGATAAGAGCTTCTCAACCGAATAATAACACGCATTTCCCATATTTATTCTGCGTTTAATTTCCTCCCAAGTGTCACTGTATGTTTAATGGCTTAATAAATGAAGTGAATTAAACGACGTTGACTTTCACATTTTGCAAACCGCAACACACATTTCGCTAGTTGCTTTGCAGTAAATGGCATTTTGTGTATTCAGTCACTGCTAAGTGACAATCTGACTTCTTTTGTAGAAAAAATGATACAAAACTCCCTCCAGCGTTTTAACGCTATATTGGAACTAAATTAGTAACTTTTGTTTCACTCCTGATATAATTTTTACAACTTTTCTATTTTATGTCTTCCCGGTCGGATCAGACAGTATGCTGCTGAAAAACAGTGAATTAGCTATCTCACGCCCGTCTATTTGTTTTGCCACTCTGTGATTAACACTGGCGGGCACAGCAGAGAGACGTAGTCATATTCTTTTTTCCGTTGTTGATTGACGCCGCTGTCGTGCATGAGGGGAGGAACACGTAGCTTGGGCAATTACTTTCAAGTCGCACTTGCCACAGCTGTAATGATTTTTTGAAAGCTTGGATCTGTTCCAGTACCGAAACAAATTATTACACCTTCCTTGCAACGCCGAAGTTCGTTCATTAGAGCTGAGAACGCGCCAGTAATGAATTTCAGTAATGTGACGGAGTAGCCTACTGTTTTCTAAATTAGTGTTAGGCTTATTTCTGAACAGAAGGGGAGGAAAAAAAAACTAATTTGATGCAGTAGTCATGTCTTTATATACACGACGAACCGTACGTAACGTCATTAATTTCAAGGCGTTATTCTTTGAAATATTTCAAAGAAAAGTGTTTAATACAATGTTGCTCGTTTTTGCTTCCTTTCCGAGATAAAAATTATTTTATATAAAACATTTCAAATAGCGTGTTTTGGGAAATCTATTGATTTAATTCCCAATATACTCAGTCAATTTAAATCAGCAGTGTAATGTGATATTAACTTCGTATGTAGAAGAAATTATTGGGGATCATCAGCGTGGTTTTAGGCGTAATAGATCGACTATTGATCAGAATTTTTGTATTCGACAGATATTGGAGAGAAAATGGGAGTATAATGGTACAGTACATCAGTTATTCATAGATTTCAAAAAAGGCGTATGACTCGGTTAAGAGAGAAGTTTTATATGATATTCTTATTGAATTTGGTATTCCCAAGAAACTAGTTCGATTAATTAAAATGTGTCTTAGTGAAACTTACAGCAGAGTCCGTATAGGCCAGTTTCTATCTGATGCTTTTCCAATTCACTGCGGGCTAAAGCAGGGAGATCCATTGTCACCTCTACTTTTTGACTTTGTTCTAGAATATGCCATTAGGAAAGTTCAGGATAACACAGAGGGTTTGGAATTGAACGGGTTACATCAGCTTCTGTCTATGCGGTTGACGTGAATATGTTAGGAGAAAATCCACAAATGATTAGGGAAAACACGTAAATTCTACTTGAAGCAAGTAAAGCGATAGGGTTGGAAGTAAATCCCGAAAAGACTAAGTATATGATTATGTCTCGTGACAAGAATATTGTACGAAATGGAAATATAAAAATTGGAGGTTTATCCTTCGAAGATGTGGAAAAATTCAAATATCTTGGAGCAACAGTAACAAATATAAATGACACTCAGGAGGAAATTAAACGGAGAATAAATATGGGAAATGCGTGTTATTATTCAGTTGAGAAGATTTTGTCATCTAGTCTGCTGTCAAAAAATCTGAAAGTAGAATTTATAAAACAGTTATATTACCGGTTGTTCTATAATATGGTTGTGAAGCTTGGACTCTCACTTTCAGAGAGGAACAAAGATAAAGGGTGTTTGAGAATAAGGATCTTAGGAAAATATTTGGGGCTAAGAGGGATGAAGTTACAGGAGAATGGAGAAAGTTACACAACGCAGACCTGCACGCATTGTATTCTTCACCTGACATAATTAGGAACATAAAATCCAGACGTTTGAGATGGTCAGGGCATGTAGCACGTATGGGCGAATCCAGAAATGCATATAGAGTGTTAGTTGGGAGGCCGGCGGGAAAAAGACCTTTGGGGAGGCCGAGACGTAGATGGGAAGATAATATTAAAATGGATTTGAGGGAGGTGGGATATGATGGTAGAGACTGGATTAATCTTGCTCAGGATAGGGATCAATGGCGGGCTTATGTGAGGGCGGCAATGAACCTCCGGGTTCCTTAAAAGCCAATAAGTAAGTAAGTGTATTGTGATAATTAGGCCTGAGAAATATATGCGGTTATACTACCAGCGCGCTTCGTGCGCCTCTGACTGAGTACGTGTCACAAGGGAAGGGTTTCGGCTCGAACAGGAATTTTTTATTAAACATTTGTACAGACGCTTACCTCACAATAGTAATGAAGACCGTAAAAGCATTCATTTGTGTAACTCTCCGTTTGGTTGGTATTGGTCAATACACTTCTTTAAAAATGTAGCCTACATGAGGATTCTCTACAAAATGCATGAAACAGCATGGAGCAAAGCAATAAGCACAACACACAGAAACAACACCTGAACAATCTTCTGAACCACACTCCAGTGCTGAAAAATCAAATGCCAGCTGAATTACATTTTGGAAGTCCAAGACTTGTTCACAATTCACGTAACAAGCTGACTGCCACGAATACTGAAGCATAGGGCAGTACACTGGAGCAGACAACTGGTTATGAATAACAGAGTGCATTTTCATTATAAACACTCGATTTCCCAATTTAAGTTCTGGATTCTCAGCAAGAGTCCTTATGTAAAATGTTATCCTCCGAGCATACATTTTGTATTGTCTAAGGAAATAGATATTCAGAGGCTGGATATATTTAGTTTTTTTTAGGTGGAATGATCATACATTCTATGTCCTAGCCTTGGAATGATTCATTTATTAAGGTTGCGTCCTTGTGCGTATTCAATGACTCGCACAACAATGTACACTTTTGATTAGCTGCAATATTTTCAGACAGAACGTTGAAGAAAAATGTTCTTAAATGGGCTTTAGACATTTTACCACTCGCACTAGCTTCTAGGCTAGGCTAGGCTTACGGGTAAGGTGTCCCATCCCCTTAATTTGTGCAGTGCTCTCCCCACCCCTCAACTTGCACAGTGCTCTAATAGACTACACATTACACAAACGAATGCTTTTGGGAGCTTTAGAGAGATGTAAAGATGGGCCTGTATACAAATTTTGGATACGAAATTCCTGTTCGAGCCGAAACCCTTCCCTTGTCAGAGTTGGGCTGAGATAACGCAGTGTTTTTCGTTCGTTTGAACTCACACTTATCATCACGGTAAGTTAGTCCTCAGTATTTGGGTGGTTGAAAGCCACTGCTTTGACTTCGAAACATAACTATCTGCTAAAGAAAAATTTAAAGACATTATTTTCTTTGTTAAAGAAAAATTAAATACATTTATTTTCTCTCTGTAGAAAATACACCAAATATAACATTGACAAATATCAGCCTTATTATTTCACTCTGTTAATACAGGGACATCACTTTATTTTTACCAACGTTTTTAACATTAATCTGGCTACTCCGAAACACTGTTACCCCCTTCCATTACAGGAGTTTGGTGTTATTAGTACAATATATAAACAAATCATTTTACTAGCTATAGGAGGAGAGAAAAGCAGTGTATCCATTTATGTTACAGGGAAATACAGTATTACGATTTTCAGTTTGATCATTACTTTTACAGTATTTTATGAAAAAAACAGTAGAATAGTAATTTTTTTTCACAAACTCAACTCTTCAGGCGGTTATATTCATTATGTAATGTCTACTTTATTCAGCATATTACTAACCTAATTTATTCCTGAGAATTTTGTGAGCACTTCCATAAGAAACCCCAATTTCTACAGCTAACTTCTTGACCGACTTATTAGGACCTCGCTGCATCTTTTCTCTAGCATCTTCTACAGCATCTTCTGTCACAGTTAATAAAACCATTTGTTGAAATACTTTCGATTACGATAGGAATAAATCTATAATTTGCCCCACAAATTTCAGAACATTGACCTTTGCTGGCCATCATACACTTTTCTTCCTTTCTTTACACTCTGTTGCTCTAAATGTATCTACCATATTAATGACATTTCTACGAAAATACTCCGTAATGATATAATCAGGAAATTGTAAAAAAAACTGTTGTTCACATTCGGTTATATTGTAATTCCAGTTTCCATCATCGTCCTTCATACCTACAAACAGTAAAACAAAACTCTTGTTTAAATAATGATGTTAAGTACCTACCATATTATAGGGTGCCGTACTTTCGGTAACTCTAATCTTCACTTGTGCTCAGTCCACACAGATAAATTCAGTTATGCTACACACGATACCTGTGTGAAAATAAACTTCAATAATATAAGCACTTTCTTCTATAGAAAATGCAACATATTTCTGAAACACACTGTACTCTGTACGGTTTATTTCATTGCTAGCAACACAGCCGTAAGTTTGTGTGACTGACGTTAGCAAGGGGTGGGGGTCAAGTACATTCAGAAACGCAGGTACAATAAAAATTAAAGTAAAAATAAAATGATGTCCCTGTATAATGATGTATTACGTTTTTGTTTTACATAATTTTTCATATCATACATTATTGCAGTGAATAACAAACCACATTTTCAAATTTTCAAAGGAGAATGATTACACGTTGCTAGAAAACAACCTTACATCTAGAAAAACTTCGTTCCACTTCTGCAGAAACAATGGAGACATATTTGAAATATTTTACACAAGCATTATTTATCTCAAAATCTGTATCATTGTTATAAATTTCCTCATTTGAAATTAAGTCGCAAATTTCCCCCTCGGTATCTTGCTATTATTCTTCCTTACAAGACGTTGAATGTTGCTTGTTACGAATAGCAGTATTCGGTCGTAATGTAACCGATCAACTGAAGTTCACTGCTGAACGAAACACACTGAAATCCCCCACCCCAACGCAATTATGTACCGGTACCTAAAGTCAGAGGAGCATGAAGCGCAATGTAACGGCATACAATTCTTAGCCCTAATGATAATAAATGATAGAAATAATTTTAGTTTTGCCCTTTAAATATGTAAAAATTTGATCCGAACAAATGTAACATTATAAATTCCTTTTCAGAACGAAAGAAAAAATAAAATACTAGCGGAAGAAGCACGTGTAACCAGTGGTATTAGAAACTGGTGTTATGTATAGCTAATCACAGCTAACATTCTCTTTCGTCATTATAAATTCGTAACAACGAACAAAGGCATATGACTCGGTTAAGAGGGAAGTATTATATGATATTCTTATTGAATTTGGTATTCCCAAGAAACTAGTTTGATTAATTAAAATGTGTCTCAGTGAAACGTACAGCAGAGTCCGTATAGGTCAGTTTCTATCTGATGCTTTTCCAATTCACTGCGGGCTAAAGCAGGGAGATGCACTATCACCTTTACTTTTTAACTTCGCTTTAGAATATGCCATTAGGAAAGTTCAGGATAACAGGCAGGGTTTGGAATTGCACGGGTTACATCAGCTTCTTGTCTATGCGGATGACGTGAATATGTTAGGAGAAAATCCACAAACGATTAGGGAAAACACTGAAATTTTACTTGAAGCAAGTAAAGCGATCGGTTTGGAAGTAAATCCCGAAACGACTAAGTATATGATTATGTCTCGTGACCAAAATATTGTAAAATGGAAATATAAAAATTGGAGATTTATCCTTCGAAGGGGTGGAAAAATTCAAATATTTTGGAGCAACAGTAACAAATATAAATGACACTCGGGAGGAAATTAAACACAGAATAAATATGGGAAATGCGTGTTATTATTCGCTTGAGAAGCTTTTATCATCCAGTCTGCTGTCAAAAAATCTGAAAGTTAGAATTTATAAAACAATTATATTGCCGGTTGTTCTGTATGGTTGTGAAACTTGGACTCTCACTCTGAGAGAGGAACATAGGTTAAGGGTGTTTGAGAATAAGGCGCTTAGGAAAATATTTGGGGCTAAGAGGGATGAAGTTACAGGAGAATGGAGAAAGTTATACAACGCAGAAGTGCATGCATTGTATTCTTCACCTGACATAATTAGGAACATTAAATCCAGATGTTTGCGATGGACAGGGCATGTAGCACGTATGGGCGAATCCAGGAATGCATATAGATTGTTAGTCGGGAGACCGGAGGGAAAAAGACCTTTGGGGAGGCCGAGACGTAGATGGGAAGATAATATTAAAATGGATTTGAGGGAGGTGGGATATGATGATAGGGATTGGATTAATCTTGCACAGGATAGGGACCGATGGCGGGCTTATGTGAGGGTGGCAATGAACCTTCGGGTTCCTTAAAAGCCATTTGTAAGTAAGTAAGTAACAACGAACAAAAAATTTAATAACATTGATAATATTTTTCGATAAGTCATTCTGAGGGGTTTCATTTACATATCCCTTTTCATCATGACACTTACTGCATTTATGCAAAATAGCATGTTGGATGACATCAACTAAACGACATATGCGCTTTTCTTCATTTCTACGAAGTTGTGTTTGGTATTTAAACAAAATGATAACTTTGTGTGACTTCTTTGCAACGATGTTGTTTTATTACGTGACCATATTTTTTAAACATACTCTACATTCCTACTCTTTTGTACTGCGGATGTCCAGCTCAACGGTAACTTTATCCAAAGTTATTTGTTTTGCATCTTCTGCTCTCGAAATATTCCGTTCTAAGAGTTTCCAACTTGTCAATATTATTAAGAAATGCGATCTGTTCTTCGTCTAAGATGATGCGAAATGTGACCTATATTTACTGGATACAGATGCACATGTGATTGTATGCCGGTTACAGTTCAAAAAGTAATCAGTTCTTACAATCCGTTTAAAAAAAGCGTACCTTCAACAGGACAGCAACGTTTCCGAAAAACAGCAGAGCATATTAGGATACTACTTCACTTATGCAGTAGGATAAGTATAATGCAGAGAAGTAGGAGCAGATGAAAAGACGGGAGAGGACGAAGGATCAGGAGAAGATGTAGGAGAAGAAAAAGAGGAAGTAGAAAGAGAAAAGAGAAGGACTGGGAGAAGCAGGAGTATGAGAAAGAGTAGAGAAAACAGGAGATGTGAGGCGAGTGGGAGATGAAGCAAGAGTAGGAGGAGTAACAGCAGTAAAAGAAGCAGGAGTGGGAGACTGAGAAGGAGTTAGAATAAGCAAGAGGCGTAAGAAAAGAAATAGTGGGAGGAATAGGAGTAAAAAAGCAGGAGGCATAGAAGAAGCAGGAGTAGGAGGACGAGGAGTAGAAAGTAGTAGGAAGCGTAGAGTCAGAATAAACGAAATGGAGACGAAGCATAAATGGAACAAGGAGCAGAATGAAAAGGAGTAACAGGAAACGTAGGATAAAATGCACAGTAAAAGAAGGAGCAGGCATGCGAGAAGAAGCATAAATGTGAAAAGGATTAATAAGAAAAGGAGTAGCAGGAAGCGGAGAATAAAATGCAGAGTAAAAGAAGCAGAAGGCATATGAGAAGAAGCAGAAAGCGTAGGTGTAGCAAGAGTGGAGAAAAGAGGGGTTAGGTCAATAAGTATCAGAAGCAGAAGTAGGAGACAAAGTAGAAGTAGGAGGGAAGAAGCTGGAGTAGGAGAAGTAGGAGAGGAAGGTGTAGGAAAGTAAGCACGAGTAGGAGTGGGAGAAGAAGAAACAGGAGCAGGAGTGGGAGCAGTGGGAAGGAGACCAGGATTAGGAAGTGTAGGAAGAGGAGAAAAACGGGTAGGAGGAGTGGAAGAAGAAGCTGGAGTAGGAACAGTGAGAGGGAGAGCAAAGTAAGATAAGAACAGATAGAAGAACAAGTAGGAGAAGTGGGAGAAGAAGCAAGAGTAGAAGAAATGAAGGAAGAAGAAGGAGTTGGAGTAAGAGAAGCAGCAGAATTAGGAGGAGTGGAAGAAGAAGCAGGATTAGGAGTGGGAAAAGGAAAAGTAGAAGAAGTGGAGAAGAAGAAACAGGAGTTGGAATGGGAGAAGCAGGATTATGAGCGGAAGAAGCAGGATTAGGAGTAGGGAAGAACCAGCATTATGAGCGGGAGAAGCAGAATTAGGAGTGGGGAAGAAGCAGGATTAGAAGCGGGAAAAGCAGGAGTAGAAGAAGTGGAGAAGAAGAAACAGGAGTTGGAATGGGAGAAGGAGGAGTAGAAGAAGTGGAGAAGAAGAAACAGGAGTTGGAATGGGAGGACTATTATGAGCGGGAGAAGGAGGAGTGGAAGAAGTGGAGAAGAAGAAACAGGAGTTGGAATGGGAGAAGGAGAGGTAGAAGAAGTGGAGAAGAAGAAACAGGAGTTGGAATGGGAGAAGGAGGAGTAGAAGAAGTGGAAATGAAGAAACAGGAGTTGGAATGGGAGAAGGAAGATTATGAACGGAAGAAGCAGGATTAGGAGAGGGAAGAAGCAGGATTATGAGCGGGAGAAACAGGATTAGATGTGGGGAAGAAGCAGGATTATGAGCGGGAGAAACAGGATTAGGAGAGGGGAAGAAACAGGATTATGAGCGGGAGAAACAGGATTAGGAGAGGGGAAGAAGCAAGATTAGGAGAGGGGAAGAAGCAGGATTATGAGCGGGAAAAACAGGATTAGATGTGGGGAAGAAGCAGGATTATGAGCGGGAGAAACAAGATTAGATGTGGGGAAGAATATGGATTATGAGCGGGAGAAACAGGATTAGGAGAGGGGAAGAAGCAGGATTATGAACGGAAGAAGCAGGATTAGGAGTGGAGAAGAAGCAGGATTATGAGCGGGAGAAACAGGATTAGATGTGGGGAAGAAGCAGGATTAGGAGTGGGGAAGAAGCAGGATTAGTAGCGAGAGAAGCAGAAGTAGAAGTGGAGAAGAAGAAACAGGAGTTGGAATGGGAGAAGAAGCAGGATTAGGAGTGGGGAAGAAGCGGGATTAGGAGTGGGGAAGGAGCAAGTTTAGAGTGGGGAAAGTAGCAGGATTAGGAGTGGGGGAAGAAGCAGGATTAGGAGGAGTGAAAGAAGAAGCAGGATTAGGAGTGGGGGAAGTAAGAGTGGAGTAGGAGAAGAATCAGGACTGGAGTGGGAGAAAAAGCAGGAGGAATAGAAGAGGAAACCAGGAGTAATGAAAGATAGAGTAGCAGAGGTAGGAGAAGATAAGAGAGTAACAGGATTAGGAGAAAATAGAAGAAAGAAAAATGGCAGCTCAAAATAGGAGACAAAGCAGAAGTAGGAGAAGCTGAAGGGGTAGAAGCAGAGAACGAAACAAGAATAGAATGAGAACAGTAAAGGAGAAAGAAGGAATTCAGGAAAGAGAAAAGTAATCAGAGGAAAAGTGCAAGTAGAAAGAGAAGAAAACGAATGAAAAGTATAGAAAGAGGAAGATAAAAGATATGGCTGAAGAGAGAGATGAGAATGAGGGAGGAGGAAGGGAGGCAGAGAAGCAAAAGATGGAAGAATATGAAGATGGAGAGAAAGGAAGGAAGGAAGGAATTATGATTATGACTGTGATGGCGAAAACAACGAAAATGATTTTGTTTTTGTAATGGTGGTGATAAGGATGATCTCCATAAAGCTATACTCGTACACATAGCCCCAGTTATTCTTGAAGCTGAAGCAGAGTCTAAATAAGTTAAAGTAGGTTATAGCTACAGTGGAGAGATAATCGTATTTGGAACGAGATTCACAGTCCCATTATCGTTTATTCACTGTTGTTTGGGGCAGAGAATGTGCCAATTACTCGATGGCGCAGTCTGGCTGTGATGGCGTTAAAGCTACAGTTTCTGGAGAGCGCCGAAGTTACAACAAACTCTATTATTCCGGTTGACGACCATTGACAAACACAGCAAGCTCAAATTGCGATAGTTTCAATCTCTTCCTCCGAACTGCATTACACAGCCGTGGAATCCACGGGATCTTGCAAGAACTTTCCCTGAGCGCTCCTTCATTTGCTGGCCGGGGCCGACGCGGACGGAAGAAACAAACGGCCTAGTTTGTTCGTTCGGTCCGACGAGGTCAGCATTTTGTCCTCGCGACTCTACAAACTTTTATTCCCAACGGCAAATAAACGCCTGCATGCGTCACTTTATCAAATCCGTATCAGTCGGGCTTGGTCCGCGTTCTGAGACGTGATCGAGCTGTGTAAGCCTTGATTTCCGCGTCGGTATAAGCAGAACATCTGCTGGATAAGAAGATTGATTGCATTTATTCCTACAGAATCTATAAATTTTAGAGAAAAATTCACGACATGAAGGCAGCACATACTTTGTTTTCATACTTTTTAAGAATTTCGCAATGAATTAAGTTATTTTATCAAGCCATTTTTATGTGTTATTTAACGATGCTGTATCAACTACGAGATTATCTAGCGTCAGTAGAATTGATGATACTGAGATGGAATTTTGGAGAGATGAATCGAGGATTCGCTCTGAGATTACCTGACATTCGCCTTAAAGTTTGAGAAAACTTTGGAAGGGAAACTATAAATTATAGAGAAAAATTCACGACATGAAGGTAGCACATACTTTCTTTTCATACATTTTACGAATTTCGCAATGAATTAAGTTATTTTATCATGCCATTTTTATGTGTTATTTAACGATGCTGTATCAACTACGAGATTATCTGGCATCAGTAGAATTGATGTTGCTGAGATGGAATTTTGGAGAGATGAAATCGAGGATTCACTCTGAGATTACCTGACATTCGCCTTAAAGTTTGAGAAAACTTTGGAAGGGAAACTATAAATTATAGAGAAAAATTCACGACATGAAGGTAGCACATACTTTCTTTTCATACATTTTACGAATTTCGCAATGAATTAAGTTATTTTATCATGCCATTTTTGTGTTATTTAACGATGCTGTATCAACTACGAGATTATCTGGCATCAGTAGAATTGATGTTGCTGAGATGGAATTTTGGAGAGATGAAATCGAGGATTCACTCTGAGATTACCTGACATTCGCCTTAAAGTTTGAGAAAACTTTGGAAGGGAAACTATAAATTATAGAGAAAAATGCACGACATGAAGGTAGCACATACTTTGTTTTCATACGTTTTACGAATTTCGCAATGAATTAAGTTATTTTATCGTGCCATTTTCATGTGTTATTTAATGATGCTGTATCAACTACGATATTATCTATTTTTATTTTTTATTTTAGTAGGTTATTTTACGACGCTTCATCAACATCTTAGGTTATTTAGCGTCTGAATGAGATGAAGGTGATAATGCCGGTGAAATGAATCCGAGTTCCAGCACCGATAGTTACCCAACATTTGCTCATATTGGGTTGAGGGAAAACCCAGGAAAAAACCTCAACCAGATAACTTGCCCCAAACGGGAATCGAACCCGGGCCACCTGGTTTCGCGGCCAGACGCGCTCACCGTTACTCCACAGGGGCACGTGGTACGTAATCTGCACACGCAACAAAACCTAGGTGGTAGGGATCGTATGTAAATTACTCACCCAGCATGGCTCGAGTTACTTTTTAATAAACGACATATAAATCGAACGCAATGTCAACCAATGTTACGGATGACAAGCACAATTGACTTACGCAGCTTGTAATGGAAGGAGAGAGGTACTGTATGAGTTAGACTGTCTTGGACAGTCAACAAAGTATTGACCTTTGAACGCAGTTGTTTATAAGTGGTATCCATGCTGCAATGAACGTTGTATGGAGTGAGACCAATGTCATTGGATGTAGATTCCACCGAAGTCAATTCTGGCTTCGTCGGATTAAAAAATATGCTTTCATAAACAAAATATATAAACGTGATTCTCAAATAGGCAGATGATTAAAACTTGTATCCAGTCTACCATTTTTAAACCCTCATGAGGTTGCCGACTGTTTTGTATCTGATTTAGTGGTCATTAAGCCACAAGATGAAAGACTAGATAACTTTTGTGACTATTTAGTAGACAGTATGTAGACGATGACGCTACCTTTCCTCCTTCAATCTGGGCAGCTAAAACAGAAAGCTTGCAGCGTATAACTAATTAATGCCTGTACGTGTTTTCATATTAGATTCAACAAGACATTTTACTCTGCTCATCCAGATATTTATACTTTTACGAATGGGTTAATTGGATTTCAAATAGACACATGCGTGAACATTCATGAGATATCTACTGCTGCAAAAATTAAAAATAAGTGCTCCTTAAGGAGGAAAGAAATTATGGAGAGAAATATAAAAGATTTTAATGAGGGGCATATATCCCCACTGGAATTCATTAAGGGGAGGCAGAGGTGAATATTTCAAAATCCACAAAATTTATCCGATTTGTTTGAAATTGATCATGGATACTAAGTATGTTATTAGTAATGGACATACCAAGTTTCAACTTTCTAAGTACAATAGTTCTGTAAATATTAATAATTTTATAAAACTTTATATCGTTTGATATAAAATGCTCCATGCACCATATTGTAAGAAATTTTCAATATTTATTTTTATTTATATGTTCAGAGAAGGTATATAAATAATGATAAATATTAGTTTATTATGGGAATAATATAGTAATAAAGTTATCTTGGTTTTAATTTCATACTTTTAAGGGCACAAAATCAAAAACTAACATCGGAATATCAAAATAAAGATAATAAAGATTGAAAAAACCAAATTTTCATATTTTCTTCAGTTTTGTTCGAAAATTTCATCTCTGCCTCCCCTTAAGAGAGCAAAATACCACCTACCAATATAAATTATTGGTTAATATGTTACTATTGTAATAGTGAGTATGTTGAAAGTAAATATATGCCATTGTAGCCATTTACATCCTGTTTTCATTACATGGGTTGTTTGAGTGTGCAGATTACATATCCAAAATCGGTGTGTGGAAATTACCTTCTTTTAGGTCATATACCAGAAACGTGTATGCAGTTTACCTCCCCCGCTCCACAGGTGTGGACGATATTATCTAGCGTCAGTAGAATTGGTGATACTGAGATGGAATTTTGGAGAGATGAAATCGAGGATTCGCTCTGAGATTACCCGATATTCGCCTTGAAGTTTGAGAAAACTTTCGGAAGGGAACTTAACGACATACTCGGCCCAAGTAGTATTCGAACTCACGTCCGAGAGCAGCGTCGGTTCATGAGACCAGTTCGACATCCCTACTAGTATCCGTCACGTAACTTGGGGGTTCGTGGCATCGATCATGACGTCATGTATTAACCAAGAGGCGTCTGTGAGTTAGATGCTGTTATGGAGAGAGGTTGATATTCAGTGAAGAATGTTTCGATTGCCATTTAAATTATTTTGAGAATGTGTTTGTGGTGAAACTAATACTTTACAACATGGTTCCCAAACTTTTTTGATCGCGGATCCCTTTTGACTCTAAAAATATTCACGGATCCCCAAATTAATATTGTTTATATTATTATGATGTACCGAATTACATCTATGTTCTATCCATCCTTGATCATATAACGCAGAATTTCTGCACGGAAATATCATATGTACTTCGGTACATCATAATAATATGATATGCGTAAGTAATCACTTAGTGATTCAAGACGGCGCTCATCCCGTCGGATCCCGACCACTTAGTCACTCGTAATGAGTGCACCTCTGTACATAGTGCGTTAGACATTGTGCCACTGTCACATATTCTGTACACAGTAAAGTCCGGATTAACTTATTTAATATCCTAAGGGTGAAACCTAACCATTTTTCCATTATTACTAAATATGCTAGTGAATTATAGTGATTTTCTAGCTCTCAGGTTGAATTTTCTTTTACCAACTTCGTTTCGAATTTCGGGTACTGACAAATACTACAACTGGCAGTTATTTTCTAACTGTTATGTTGGCAACAATGATTTCGGTTTACAGTAAAGCAAACTGATGAAAATGCAAGTAAGTAAATACATTTTTAGGTTAGGTCTCATGTATCGTAAACTCTTTAGTCAAAGCAATGAATTTCATGTTGCCTGATAAAATAAATTTTAATATTAGATCATACTAATCCTAATTACCAACATAATATGCGAGAAGTCCAGGAGGAAAATATATTTCATAAATAAATTATTGAACCATTTAGGAAACACCTCGCAACATAAAGATGAGATGTGGCAAATAAGCAAGACATTGTTAGTGTTATTATATTATTATTTCAGTGCATAGCATTGTGATTTTACCCCCTTTGGTGATATCTGGTATTCGTTGGCAACACTGAAGAGACGGCCAAATTAGCCTTTTAGGAACTGCTCTTACGTGATCCTCACTATACGTGAGGATAGGCCACTAAAGGGAAAACTGAGAGATAGAACTTAAACTGAGGGAATTCGATCCCGCATCGGAACTGGAATCCGGTGTGGCTTAGTGGATAAAGCGTCAGCACGTAGAGCTGAAAACCGGGGTTCGAGTCCCGGTGCCGTAGAGAATTTTTCTCTGTTCTATCCATCCTTCATCCTCAAATTAAATTTAATTTAATAGCTAGATTAATATTTATATTCTGTACGTATTTAACTTCGACAATATGTCTACAACTACATTAATTACTATTCATAGCCACGAGTTCATAAACATGCAATAATATTTATAAACTGCGTGTATTTTTTTAAGTAATTACATGCATAATTATAAAAAAAATACCTTCAAATTGCTAATGTGAAGAGTGGTGTTGTTTCCTAGTCTCAGATTGGAACTTTGGATAAAGTACTTAAAGTTAATTATAATAATAGACTTTCTGCTATACGAGCTTTTATTTTTTCATTACTCGTCATTCATTTCTATCATAATATTAATACTCGACCACAACGCGATAACACGCTAGAAATGCCACTTCACACATCATCTCTGTATTCCTCATCTTTCACTGTTGCTACCTCTCGTCACTGGAACTCTCTGTCGCCTGAAGTCAAGGGCTGCCGAACATTGAAATCTTTCAAATCCAAGTTAGAAGATTATCTTATGACGAGTTGCCAAATTAACTTACCATTATGACAAGTATTGTAGCTATCGCATGTTTTCACGTATTCACATTTTTTTATATTCTAGTGATATTTAACTTATTTTATATTTTTGTTTTCATATTTTCCGATAATGGTATATCTATAATGTGATAACTTGAGCTATATATAATCATAATTTTCCTTACTGTGTGTACCTAAAAATATTGTATTTATTGTATGCTTTGTACTGCACTATTTTATTACTAGGCTACTATTAGTATTATTATTAATATTTTTATCATTATTATTATTATTATCATCAATAATTGTCTTATTTTTTTATACTTTGTATGTCTCATTTATTTTGACCTTCTGTTCACATTTTATTATACATTTTCCTTTCTTTCTGTATGTTATATATTGTTTGATTTCTACTTACTTGTTGTTTACATTTTATTATTATTATCTTATTCAGTTTTGTGTGTAAAACTGTAGTGTACTTTGTAAATTTGTAGTATTTTTTTGTAATGCAGTTTTACTCCTGGTTAAGTGTTAGAGAAGGCCGTATGGCCTTAACTCTGCCAGGTTAAATAAATCATTATTATTATTATTTCTGTTAACAGTAACAAAAGAAAAGGAACATGAAATATGTCTCTCGAATGCTACTGCAGAGCGAATTGTCTTCAATTGCGAAAAGGAATCGATAGTGCTGAAATTTAGAGAAGACTTCCAGCACAGTTCGAGGAAAACTGTTTGTCTCGTTCGGTAGTCTTGAAGTGGTGCAAATTATTTAAAGATGGATGCACTACAGTTTCTAACAAGCCACACACAGCACGTCTCGCGACTTGCATCAACGAACGGAATATCCAAACCTCTGAAAAATCAATCCCATGTTAAATTATTTTAGATGCTCCTAGTTCCGTCAATCTCAACTGATTTAAGCGCCATATCAGACGAAGACATGCAATACAACCTCTTGTCTTATTTATTCTTGCGGCTGTATCTATTTGGTGTCCACCAGAGTGCTGCATTGGAGTTAAATCGCTCGCTTGAACTCTGTCGAATGTCGCACGCTCGAGCGAGATAAGATCGGTCGTGATACGCTCGTAATAAATAGAAGCACAGTACAAGGTCATCTCACCGACATGTCTTATCTTGTATGGAAGGCGACAGATAAGATACACATATGTTTTGCTCACACGGTAAAAATAAGGCTTTATTTTCTGCGTTTATGACATACGTCTAATGGGACGTACCAAGACAGTAACATGAAGTTATAAATAAAATAGTATGAAAAACTTCGATATACAATTATTATTCCTAATTAATAATTATTCAATATTTGATTTACCACATATATAATATGATAGGTCCATACATAGTGTTCCGCCTATATACTGCGACAATGTAGAAACGTTTTACAAAATATTATTGATATAGCAGTAGATTAATAACAATATTAGTACAGAAATAACGTCACAGAAAATATAATAAAACGAATAATCATGCTGCACAACTGTTACAGACGCAAAGATTGATACACTAATTATTAAATATTATTATTATTATTATTATTATTATTATTATTATTATTATTATTATTATTATTATTATCATCATCATCATCATTATTATTAGAAAACTTGATACATTTCTTGCATTATCGTGATTGTGTTCTCCGTTTATAATAATTACATTTACATCCAATAACATCAATCAGATGTGGCAAAAACAAAATCACTCCTGTGTGGGGAAGAAAAAAAAAACATTTACCTACAACATTTATATTACATTTTAAAGCAAGTTTTGTAGTTGTACTATGGAGAGGTTAGTTAAACACTGCAAAGTTTTGAAATGATAAACATCTATGATATTACTACACAGTTCATCACTGTAACAAGAACGAATGTCTAACGCTCGGCTTATACCGTTCGAGGATTTATCGCTCGTGACAATTTTACCCATCATGCATGTGCGCTACCTATCGGATTGTGTTCTCCGTTTATAATAATTACATTTACATCCAATAAGATCTATCAGATGTGGCAAAAACAAAATCACTCCTGTGTGGGGAAGAAAAAAAAACATTTACCTACAACATTTATATTACATTTTAAAGCAAGTTTTGTAGTTGTACTATGGAGAGGTTAGTTAAACACTGCAAAGTTTTGAAATGATAAACATCTATGATATTACTACACAGTTCATCACTGTAACAAGAACGAATGTCTAACGCTCGGCTTATACCGTTCGAGGATTTATCGCTCGTGACAATTTTACCCATCATGCATGTGCGCTACCTATCGGATCGTGTTCTCCGTTTATAATAATTACATTTACATCCAATAACATCTATCAGATGTGGCAAAAACAATATCACTCCTGTGTGGGGAAGAAAAAAGAAACATTTACCTACAACATTTATATTACATTTTAAAGCAAGTTTTGTAGTTGTACTATGGAGAGGTTAGTTAAGCACTGCAAAGTTTTGAAATGATAAACATCTATGATGTTACTACACAGTTCATCACTGTAACAAGAACGAATGTCTAACGCTCGGCTTATACCGTTCGAGGATTTATCGCTCGTGACAATTTTACCCATCATGCATGTGCGCTACCTATCGGATTATGCTATGGACTACTTGGCGCTCGAGCGAAAACGTCCGATGCAGACCTCTGGTCTCCACCCTCAGGTGTTACTTCCTGCCAAGGTAAGTAGGCCTCTACTTCAAGCTGTCTGCCTATAGTAAAATCTGTTGGACGTTCAATATTTATCTTCATAGTCTTTGTTTTATTCACATCTATCTTCAATTTCCGCGTATAATAATTGTAACTCCTCAGCTTTGCTTTGCATGTGTCCACGTTTCCAGAATAGCAGAACTATATCATCGGCACAATCAAGATTATTAAGACTTTCCACCTTGATCAGGTGGCAGACAATATCCCTTTCTGAATTCTCGTCTATGGACACGATTTCGTCAGTGACTATTAAGAAAAAATACAAGATGATTCCTGAATTGAATTGTAATAACTGATGACACTCTGGACTGCTAATACGCCCCTGAAAAGCGATTGCTAGCAAGAAATGTATCGGTATTCGCCATCACCGAAAAGAAAAGATTAAAATGATATTGCCTGAAGTAAAGACAATGACTATGATTTTTGGGACATGGAAAGGTCGATATTAATTTACCGATTTTGTCTTAGCTCAACGAATAATAAATACAGCATATTATATCATAGCAGGTGTGTTTTGAAATAAGACATACAAAATTGGCTGAAGGCATCGTTTTCCTTCATGACAACGCCCATTTCCACTGTGCAAAAGTTCCACTAGATGTAGTACCTTCACTTAACTTTTATTACTGAGAAGTGCTGTCACATCTGCTTGGACTGCTGAAGAAAAGCTTAGGAGGCAAAACATTACAACGAAGGGCCTGAGATAAAAGAAATGTGGAAATGATTTCAAAATGAACCAAATAAAGAACGTCTCAGTAAGAAATTGTTGATAAGCTGTGGAACTATTTTTCAGAAATAATGAGGCTTTGAATCTTTGTACTGTTTTGTTTAGTCAGCTTTCCGAAGACTGATTGGAACCTCAAGTAAATTCAATAAGGCACAATTCATGAGACAACTAAGCCAGGAGATAATGGGGTAGGGTGACCAGTTCCTTTCTCCCTTCATTGCATACATATTTCACAAGTCAAACTTCAGATGTACACAAACAATTGTTCTTCCTCTGACACATATCGTCAAGTGAGATGTAATGCCTGATAATTAGAGACAGGAATCATAGCCACTACTCTCGGAAGTTAAGTGAGTACGGAGTTTGTGCAATGAGTGAAATGACTTGATGAAGAAGAGTGGCGCGTGGTGCTGTACGATTAAAACAGACTACTCCCTCATCAAGGGCGGAGCTCTGTTGTGTATTACTAACGAATAAACATAGCCCTTGCTGTAAACTTTCAACTTAAAATATTACTGTATCAGAGGCACTATGCTTAACATGTTTAAAGCTATATTACAATAATCTTTGGTATAAAATTTTAACTTAAAATATTACTGTTTCATAGATACCACTCTTAATGCAATGTTTAAGCCCGTAATATTACTATACTCTTTTTTGTAAAATTTTAACTTAAAACGCTGGTACAACTATAACACAGGTACTGCCCTGAATGGAATGTATAAGCCTATATTACAATAATATTTGCTGTAAAATTTAACTTCATAAACATTTATTACGATGTACCGAAGTACATATGATATTTCGGTGCAGAAATTCTGCGTCATCATATGATGATGGATGGAGTATGACGCAGTGCATGAGGGTAGGCCATTAGAGGGAACCCAAGAGGTTGAACTTCCATCATCATAATTATGATGACGCAGAATTTCTGCACTGAAATATCATATGTACTTCAGTACATCATAATAAATGATATGCGAAAAATAATCACTTTGTGATTTAAGACGGCGCTTATTCCGTCGGATCCCGGCCACTCAGTCACTCATAACGAGTGCACCTCTACACATATATGGCCATTGTGCCACTGTCATACATCAGTGCATTAGGGTAGGCTACTAGAGGGATCCCAAGAGGTGGAATTGAGAGGATTCGATCCGACATCGGGATGGGAATCCGGTGTGGCTTAGTGAATAGAGCGTCAGCACGTAAAGCTCAAATCCCGGTGCCGGAGAGAATTTTTCTCTGCTCCAATCTTCCCTCTTCATAAACATTGCTAAACTGAAGCATACTGTACTTGTTTAGGAGTAAGGAATCTGTTGTAGAGTGACCCTGTAGTGCGCGTTACTTGTGTTTGTGAGCAGGGTTCTACTGAAGGACACGTGACGTAATTTATACTCCGTGCACGCTTATACTTATTCCATTGTTGTGGGACTAAGAAAACGGTCTTTGCTAATAACAGATGTAGGCTTCATAACAGCCAGAACCTGAATAGGAGGCAACTATTTTATATAATGTTCACAAATAAAGAAATCCGAAACAAAAAATTAAATCTAATTAGATGTGAAATATGGGTATAGGCAAATATCATTTAAATTCAACTGCATTTTCACAGCATTATTTTTAACTTTTATAAAAATTTTTGGCATGTGAAATGCTGAAAATGTGCAATTAGAAAAATACGCGAATGAGTTACTGGTCAGGCAGACTCCAGCGTAGTGCGAACTGTCAGTTTCAAATTCCCCGATAACCGGCAACACGTTATCGCTACTCTCATATAGCAGCTGTGTGTTTACAGGGGAGGTTTCACTCAAAGGAAGCATCACGCCATGGCATGGAGCTGCCCTTTCTTCGCTTGTTTATTGACGCGATCCTGACGGCCCGGCCCGCAGAGCACCACACATCGCTTTCAGCTGCTACTTAGCGATGCAAAATTACCTCACTTCGCTTGGCTCTCTCTCGAAAGTAACAGATTACAGGCCAGTGTGTGAACTGAGCTTCGACATTTGTGTTGGTACGGTATATCTAAATGGAGCCATTTACTTATTTACTACTTCATTTGTTTTGCGGCCGGAAGCGGTGTGCTCATCAACTAAGACGTGCAGCTTGAATTAACTCACGGTCGTGGGTTCAAATGCTTAGAGAGCGGAATTTTAGGCCTCAAAAAGTGACATTTTAGGCGTGTAAAATAGGCTCTTAATAGTACATTATGCAACGAGCCTATAATGGTAGTAATTAAGACGCGAGGATGTTTATGAAACGAGCGCAAGCGAGTTTCATAACTTTCATACGAGCGTCTTAATTACCATTATGGGCAAGTTTCATACGACTTTTTATGCTCGACCATATTTCTAACTTGAAATTATTCATAAGTATTCATGTTATTGTTATGTGAGTGCAATAGCCTACCTCATAAATTGTGAGATGTGCGCAGACGCGAAAGTATTTATTTTTTCCGGGAAACGAATGTCGACGACCTTGATATAATCTAGAGAGTAAGATAAAAATTAATCTTGATATAACCTTGAAATTGAATTCGACATTGAAAAACGAGATGACAAATTGAATTTATTTGAATATGATTTACAATTAACGCTAATTAGCATAGTAACAGAACATAACCTACTGCGAAAGTATTGGATTTCCAGTCTCCGTGACCTTTCCCTAGTTGTCTTTCGGTTGCATATCCGAGAATAATCGAAAACCTGAACTTTAATGAATAGGTGTACTTTAATGACATGCATTAAAGGACTGCTACCAGGAGTATAATTACTACATTTCGGCATGGTCGAGCATAAACTTCTTTATTTAGGCTCTGTAAAATAGAAAATAGGCTTTATTTTTATTAAAGAATGTCACTAATATAAGATTCAACATTTATTTAATGCAAAATTCTAGGATTAAAAGAAACGTCCATACATTTCACATTTTACAAGGGCACACATGCATACACAAAATGAAGACATTCTGTCTTTAAGTTAGCGTTTTTCATTCACCAATCACATTTCCATAGTTTTCTTCACAGTAGATGATCAGCACCTACTGTGGCTATTGTGTCGCTCACTGCTGTACTTACAAATGGTGAGAAAAAAGGAAGGGGTTGTTATCTGTCTTGGTATGTAAGAGAATGCTTATTTGAGTACAACCCAGCGAGTTTGTGTTAAATTGCTGACGGACAGAGGAAGATATAATAATAATAATAATAATAATAATAATAATAATAATAATAATAATAATAATAATAATTTGTCCCGCAGGAATTCTTTTACATGCCAGTAAATCTACTGACACGAGCCTGTCGCATTTAAACACACTTAAAATGCCATTAACCTGGTCCGATTTCGAACCCGCAACCTCGAGCACAGAAGGCCAGCGCTATACCGACTGCGCTACCCAGGTCGACTGAAAGTTGGGATTTTAGGATTGAAAGATTATAAGAATAAGAAGGGGTGGCCCGGAGGTACTTCTCTATTGTGTTGTTCACTGTTAGGAAAGAGTTGTTATCCGTATCCGTATCAATAGAAGAATTTCATCGACATGGAAGGCGTTCTGGAGCCTGAAGTTCATATGGACGGACAAGACAATAAACCGCAATCTCAAGTTCGAGGCACTAGAGATATGTGTAATCCCAGTTTTGCTATACGGCTGCCAAACTTGGACATTGTCCTAGAGACAACGCTCAAGTATACAAACATGCCAGAGGAAGATGCAAAGAAAAATACTGGGCATCACGCTACGAGACAGAATGACAAACGAAACACTGCAAATACTGACGAACACTACTGACGCAGCAGAACGAGCCACGGCAACGAAGTGGACCTGGGGAGGACATGTGGCGAGACTACATCAGGCAAGATGGACCCATGCAGTTACGATGTGGGACCCCTACGTTGGAAAGAGAGGACAGGGAAGACCACGGCTCAGATAGTCTGACATGTTTACCAAAGAGGCGGGGAAACAATGGTCGAGGACAGCAAAGAACAGAGTTTTGTGGAAAGAACTAGGGAAAGTCATTGTAAATAGATAACGTAATCAGTGTTAAGATATTGTAAATAGTAAAATCAGTATTAACGAAAGTGTAAGATAAGTTTTGTAAATAGTAAAGTCAGTGTTGAGAAAGTGCCAGGTAAATAGTGTAAATAGCAATCAGTGTCTGTCAAAGTGTCAGTGTCAGTATAATGTGTGTAGTGCAAGAAAAAAATGAACAAAGAACAGTGCTGAGACTAGTAAAAGTTGAACAGGGTTATTAACAATGTCACAAAAGTAGTATACACGACAAGCTCGCCTGGATTGGCTCACCAAGCGAGTACACTTGAGCCATCCCTGTCGAGGGGGTTCTAACCCCATCACAGGAGGCCTGTGCCCAACATGGGACATCATGGCTACATGCATTCATTCATTCATTCATTCATTCATTCATTCATTCATTCATTCAATGTAAACGATACAGGATGTTAAGAAAAATAGTAAACAGTTACGAAAAATGATGCAAAAATTAAAAATAGGCACTAACGTCGAAATAGGTATTTTAGGCACTATAAAAACCCCTTTATTTATACCTATATTTCCATGAAAAATGTAAATATTAAATCTCAAGCCTGTATGTATCAAGGAAAAAAAATAGTTTTTTTTTTTCCTAAATTCCGCTTTCTACTTATGTTTCTTCGTTGTCGTGGTGTTTTAGATCGTTTATTTAACAACGCTATGTCAATTACTAATTTATTTAATACTGATGAAATTGGTGATATTGAGATCCTGTTTAGCGAGATTATGCCCAGGATTTGCCATACGATTACTGTACATGACATACGTCTTACAGTAGGGAAAACCCTCGGGAAACAACCATACGTAAACGTCCTAAGCGGGAATCGAACCCATGCCTGACCGCACTGCTCTCTCCATACTGGAATGATTGCCAACAATGAACTTAATATATGGAAGAATAGGAGTGCAACCAAGTGTTACGATACATCGTACGAACTTGTAGGCCTACTGTTACTAGAAATAATAACTCAACATTTTTGGATAGGATAAGCCTCTTAAAACCTCCGCCACTGGTTACTACTTCATTCGGTTGAGCTTTACTTTATCAAGTCTTAGGTTTTCGAGTATCAATGTTGATTCCTTTTATGTAACGTCAACGTCCCTTTTTAAGTTTAAAGGCTATTCAGAGACGACCAGATTTTGGTACAGTGTAAACAGAGCAGTTATTTAATTGAAATGGTAGGAGAAATTAAAATTCTTAGTAATTAAGTAAAACATTTGAATTGCAATAAAACCACCGATTATTTTTCCACTTCAGAGGCCATTTATGAAATACGAGATTATGTACAATGTAAACAGAACAATGATTAATTTAAATTGTAGGATAAATTAAGAGCTTTAGTAATTAAGTACAATATTTCAGTTGCGGTAAAGCGAATGATAATTTTTAAACTTACCTTACGAAGAACCTCCTTCACAGCCCCTATGTCTACCACAAATCTCAGGAGAGTCTTCTGGGCTCGAACCACGGTTCCCTTTAAAGAAAAATCCCAGCTGAATTAGTCCGTAAAATTTTACAGAAGTCGTCTCACACAGGGAAAAAATGTCTCTATTTGTAAATTCAGAATTTAAGCTGCAAAATTGAAAATTGTAGCAAAAAGCACAAACGAGAATTTTCATTTGTGCAAAATGTTATAATATTATTGGAACTTTTAATAAATGAGACATCATTTGTATTAATGTTATGTCTTACAACACAAAAGACTAGAACATTATTACGAGTCCCTACCAGGATTGCCAGACGTCCAGGATTTCCCAGGATTGTTCTGGATTTTAATGTTGTATTCTGTGTCCTGGATTGAGTATATTTGTCCCGGAATGTAAAAAAAAAATCTGCTCATTTCTGTAAATTATTTTTAAAATTCCTTCATTTCTTCAAGACCCTGTCCATCCTATGTTCAACGTCATCAATACCACCTGGCGACTTCTAACCAGTTGTCTTGAAAAAAAAAAACGATAATACCATAGTATGTACTAGGTATTATACAGTGTCTCAATTCTTCAGTCTCTTTGGAAGTTATTTATTATATATAGAATTTAAACAATGTATTATGCTTCTCTTCTGAATAGACGGGTGTAATATGGCATTATTTTTCCAGATTTTATCAGTAATTCAAAGGAAATTTCATAACCCGGAAAAATGTAGGTAACAAAATTACAGTCGAACTTCTGTATCTCGAATTTTCGATATCTCGAGGTAATTTTAATTTCCCGACAGCATCGTATACAGTTTGTGTAAAATTTATTCCGTAACTCGAAGTTCCATTACGCGAAGGATATTTCATTCCCCAGTCGTAAAACATTTACCTTTCAGAAAAGGTAGCCGAGTATCAGAGAAAGACATAATGCAGATTGGAAACGGGAGGTTACAAGTCGTTAACTCGTACAAGTACCTTGGGGTGACTTTCCAAACTTCTGGAACAACGTTCAACATGCACGTGAAACAAAAGGCGATCTCGGCAATTAGAGCAATGAATAACGTAAACCACATACAGTCACTCACCCTTGACACGGCGATGAAAATATTTAAGGCAAAAATAGTCCCCATACTGACGTATGGAATACATATAATATGGGAGCGCCTGAAAAAGAGAGACCTCAAAATCTGGGAAAACGTCAAGGCAACCTACTTAAAGAAGGCGCTCGGTGTGTCGAAATACACACCGTCCAGACTCACATACCTGCTTACCAGAGAACCCTACCTGATTGAAGACCTACGACACTCGCTGCTGCTGCTGCCAACTACGGAGGCCTACGAGAATCTACTGATCGAGATCCTGCAGAAGAGGAAGGAAGTAGAAGAGGAATTTTACACCACCAGTGCCATGACCGACAGAAGCTGGGAAGGAGCTAATCAGCAAATGAGGAACGTTGTTACCAGACTGGCGGTACAGGGATTCCACCATAAAGTGTGCGGCATAGACAGCTTCCATAAAGTGTCTGAAAAATGCATATGCAAACTGTGTGGTGAAAAATGTGGCAAATACCACGTTCTGAACTGCAAGAAGAATGCCAAAACCGTGACTGAACTCAGTATAGACTAACTACTCTGCACACTTGTGCGCATTTCCTATTATTATTAAAACATTTACCTTTAACTCGAAGTTCGGGTGAAAATGTTCAATACTGTGCAATAAAACGAAAGGGATTAATTACCGTTACTTTAGCGAGCGCTGTTAAGTAGACCTTACGGCTTTCCTTTCAATACAAAAGTCCTCAAGAGGTGAACAATACCAATTTTTCTATACTGTACGCTGGGGACAGAACTTAATGTCTGCCCCTCCTCCAGGAATCCCATTTCTGTTTTTAATACAGTTAGGTAGGAGTAAAATAACTGCAGGATAGACAATGGGATCGACCATTGCAGTGAAGGGAAGGACGTTAAGATATCCTCAACATTATTCTTTATTCTTTTAGAGGGAGTTGCTTTCAAAATTAGAGTCGAAGTTCGTCTGTGTTAATAAAAAGATAAAATCGTCAGCCTGAAAAGCAGATATGCGGTCTATAGAGTACCTTGAAGTTTCACTGTTCGAAAAAATAAGCTACAGCTGATCATAAATGCATTGCTTTTACCTAGGCTATTTAAGATTACTGTACAATTTGAAACCTTAAGAAAAATGTTGGTTACTCTAGGCATAGTACCTGCAACAGTAGAACTGTGGATATGATAATAAGAAGTCTTCAAATCTATCATTTAAATAAGATTTTAATACATTAAAAGCATTATTTTTAATTCCAACACAATTTAATTTATCTAATAATAAATGATGACTTACAGTATCAAAAGGTTTTCTTATGTCCAAAAATATACCAACTCACCTTAAGTACCTTAATAATTTTTTGAGTAACATTGAAAACATTCTCTGTACTACAATTTTTTCAAAATCCAAATTGTTTCATTTAATATATTCTGCTTATTTAAATGATTCATGATGCTATTTTAATGCATTTTTTAAATAATTTAGAAAAATAAGAAAGCAAAGATATAGGTCTATAATTATTCATATTCATTTTATCACCATATTTAAAAATTGGTTTTACGACAGTAATTTTTAATTTGTCGGGAAATTTTCTATGCAAATATACAAATTAAATATATAGACCTATTGTACAAGATGTTTAGCAGTATAAATTATTAATAATTTTATTAACTTAGCATTAAACATATCAAAACCACATGATGTATTGTCCTTCAAGTTTGGACTCATTTTAATTAATTCTTCTATTGTAACAGGGTTAAGTTGCATACATTAATTTGTTTTAATGAATGTTATTTGATAAATTAATTTTATTATAGAAACTATTATTATTAATATTATTATTGTTATTATTATTATTTTAGTAGGATAAACAATTTCTGCACCTATATTAGAAAAGTATTTATTAAATTCAGTAGACGATGCCACAGCGAGGTTGAAACTTTGGCTCATGTCTTGGGGTTCATGTCCATTTGGCGAAACTCTTCGTAACAGCAGACATCACAAAATCAGGTCTGTAATCGCAACATGCCTTCAGTCCAATGGCTACACTACCTATGAAGAAGTCCATGGAATAGCGGATACTGGAAGTCATCGGCGTATTGATCTTATAACATTTAAACCTGGAGAGACAAAAGGTTATATTCTTGATCCGACCATCAGATTCGAGACGCAACAGAATCAACCTGAAGAGGTTAATCTAGAGAAAAGGACAATTTATAAACCCACTACCCCTTATTGCAAAACAATATATAAACTCAGGGATATAGAAGTCATTGGATTAATGGTGGGCACTAGAGGGACCATAACAAAACATTTTGTGTCATTCTGTCATAAATTTGGAGTCCCAACAACAACAATTAAGGAAATTTCTATTATAGCTTTGAAGAGTTTTCTGCAGATTTTACGGCGACATTTGTATTTCAATTCAAATTACAGTTGAATTTTCTCATTCCATTTTTTTTATTTGTATTTATATTATTTTTATAAATTTTAATTCTGTGAAATATTATCTACTGCAAATTTTAGTTTCTTGTAAACAAATTTCTTGTAAGACATTTTTAATGTCATTTTAAATATTATGTTTAACATTCTTTGTCAACCTCACCAAGTTGAGGAAGAGTGAATTATTATTTTATTATATTTTTTAATCATTTAATTGAAATGTGTTGTCACGATAAGGCAGGAACGCAGTATCATCACCTGTCCTGGATTCCTGATGAGAAAATTTGGCAACCCTGTTATGGTTAATTAGGACTATATGAGAATTCATCTGTTTTAACACACCATATCTGATATGCACCTTGAAAATCCAAGTCTTTATGATCTGGGCCTTTAATATTGAAAGCATTAACATTTCTAACAGTAAAACGATTTTCTAAGTTCTGTTTTCATCGCATTCACACAACTAAACCCTTTTTCCTCAGTATAGGCTACTGTTTACACAGGAACTATTGCAACATTCTGTATTTAATTATTTATCATTGTTCCATCAGTGGGAATTGTTCCCCTAGTTTATTGATATACCTAAATTGCAAAAGCTCTTTAAAATTCAAGTTCTGACATCGGCTTTTAAGTACTTTTTCGGAGAGTGACTACTCCATTAACACATTCGGATTTTAACAATTCATGTATTTGCTTAATTTCATCCTCACCATAGCTGCTGTCATCAGCGATCTTATCTATAGTTCGGATCAGCTTACTTAATGTCCGAAGGGTCAAACCTAACCATTTTTCCCATATTACTACATACGCTAGTGGATATGGTGATTTTCTACTTCTCAGGTTGAATTTTCTTTTACCAGCTTCGTTTCGAATTTCGGGTACTAACAATATATACTACAACTGGCAGTTATTTTCTGTTACGTCGATAGCAATAATTTCGGTTTTCAGTAAAGGAAACTGATGAAAATGCAATTACCTAGGCTTGAAAATTAATAATTAATTAGTAATACTGGCATTAATATTAATATTAATACACAATTCAGTTCTACTGCGTTGGGATTCAAATTCAACTCTACATTCAGGTATAGTCTACAGAACAACACGCCACTCAGATTCCAGCGAAATCAGGAATCAAATTGTTCGTAATGCTGCCTAAGTCGGAATTTCCAAATATAATCTTTGCTTCCATATACAGGATGTTTCCGAGGTGGTGTTACAAACTTTCAGGGATGATGGCGAAGGGCACATGTATCAATTTGAGATAAGGAACCATGGTCCGGAAATGACCGAGTCGAAAGTTACAAGCAAAAATAGTTGTGTGGAAATTATATAATTTTATTCCTCTGTACACTTTATTTATGTATATTTCTCTGTACATCTTACACATACTGTATTCATCTGACGTTGTTTACGTTGTCTACTTACAGTATTCCATTCAGTGCGCTGTCTGAGGGATGGGGACAGGAAACTACACTAGAGCAATGCAGATAGCGTAATGTGTAACGGACATGGTCGGTCCTGATATGCACGTCTGTAGACAGCAGTGTATGTGTACAAGTTGCAGTGTCCAGTCGATCAGTCCTAGTGAAATGGAGGAGTACACGAGAGCGGAATATGCAGACCTGATTTTCGAATACGGATGAGCCAATGGGAACAGTAGACAAGCTCACAGATTGTATCGGGGCAAGTACCCACGTAGGAGACATCCGGCCCATACCATCTTTCCACGACTGTTCCAAAGGTTAAGGGAAGGAGGGCACGTGGTGCCAAATTAAAAAATTCCATTTCCACACAACTATTTTTGCTTATAACTTTCGACTCAGTCATTTCCGGACCATGGTTCCTTATCTCAAATTGATACATGTGCCCTTCGCCATCATCCCTGAAAGTTTGTAACACCACCTCGGAAACACCCTGTTTACTGTATGTGCTTGAGGCAGATTTTAATATAAGAAAGAAGTGTAAAAGCTTTCAATGTACAGAAAGAGCTCAGAAGTAAGTTTATTTCATTTGTCATGACATGTAAAAAATACTTCCTTGAATTTGTGATTGTTTGTGATCACAGACTATTAGGCCTACTTTTCTGAGAACAGAGGATACTCTTTAATGTAAATTCTCGAGTTCTATGTTACAAATAAGACATATAAGAAGAAATATTAACAAATAGTGTAATAATAAATAAGTGTTGCAGCTATGTTTGTTATATCTTTAAAAGGTTGTATTCAGTTTGTGTTTCCATACTAAACTAATTTACAAAGCTAGGAAATAATATAATTTTGTTAGTATGTGTTTAGGTGCAGTCTGTCTAAAATTACAATTGTACCATGCGTCATTCTGAAATTCAAATCATGGAGTAAATATCACGACCACCTGCATGAGCCGCCAGAGCGCACCGTGGCAGTGAACTGCTTTTGCAGCGAAACTACAAACAACTTGTAACTGCTGCGACTGGCTCCATCTGTCTTTCTCTCTTTCAAAGTTCTTTTAGCACTTTGTGAGCATGAGTTGCCCATCCATGGGAATGAGCCTAGCTGGGGGCCACCGTAAAAGTTCTCTCAGATGGACGTAGCGCTAGAGTACGCTCTTCTCCTTCAGGATAATAAATAACAGTGAAGTGGGAAGGAATGACGCGAATGAAATGTCTGATGGGAAAGTAGCAAGAGATCTGATACCGTGAAAAATAGTTGAGCACCAGGCAGCGGAAGATTAGGCCTAATTGAGGTCTCAGCGATTGGATGAAGATTAATAGTAGAAGGAAGATATTTTATTGATGGGTCTATCGTCAAGGAGAGAAACAATTAATAGTTGTAACAGAAAATATATTTCTTTCTTGAGAATTTAAAAGCTTAGTGAAGATTTAGATGTGGTGATATCACCAATACGAATTCACTACCGCTGGAACATGAAAAATGAAAATGTATTTGTCATTGGATCAAGTGAAGCAAGTTATATGAACACTAATGGCGAGCAGTGTCACTATCAAGCGTTCAGAAAATACTGATCGTATAATTTCCCAACTCACTGCAATTATATAAAGGACATTAATTATTCCTCAATAACGTGCTTGAAATCATACTCGAGTATACTACAAACAAACAAACAAATAAATAAATAGATAAATAAATAAATAGATGAACAAGTAAACAAATAAACGAGTAACTGAGTAAGTATCTAAGTAACGAAGTAACTGAGTAGGTAATTAATCGAATAAGTAACTAAATGAGAAAGTAAATAAGTAAACAAATAGATCAATGAAATAATTGATGAGTTACTAAGTAATTGAGTGAATAAATGAACGAGTAACTAATGAACAAATAGGTAAGTAACTAAGTGAACAAGTAGGGAAGAAACTAAGTGGACAAGTAGGTAACTAAGTGAACAAGTAGATGAGTAACTAAGTGAACAAGTGGGTAAGTAATTACGTGAACATGTAGATAAGTAACTAAGTGAACAAGTAGCCTAATTAAGTAACGAAGTAAGTAGCAAACTGGACAGATAATTAAGTGTAGAGGTAACTAAATAAACAGGTAACTAAGTGAACAGGTTATTAAGTAAGTAAATAACTAAGTAAAACAAACAAACAAACAAGGACGTGTTCACGCAATCGTTGGAATTCTGTGAATTCTCCATCACTTCATTGTTTTCCTATTTACGCTACTTTGTATGTTTTGGATGTTCTTCCCAATATCTCAATTTTTGCCATAAGCTGTATTTTATATTTACAACATGGTGATTTTTTAAACATATATAGCGTTACAGAAGAAACAACGGCACTTCCAAAAAGCTGCTTACATCATTTATTGACCCTCATACGATGAAATTGCACTTTATAAGAAGAGTTAAACCAATAAAATAAGGAAATTGAAGCTATTTCATAACATTTTAAATTATCTGTGACCGTTTTCCTCTGTCCCATCGCCCTCGGAACAGAGTGACCACTCATCCAAGTTTTTCCGCCTTGCATCTATAAAACCAAACGCCCATGAATGACTCATAAGCGGTCCGAATCGGGCCATAAAACCATTTGAATGTAGATGGCGATGTTTGCGGCCATTCTCTTCTATATTTCAAGAGCCGAGAATTTCGATTACCGCCGAGACATGTTACTCAGTATTCATGGAAGATAGTTTCTGCACGAAGAGTTCTTTCGAGACGCCTGAGAACATGCAAACCAAATAAGAAACTTTGCTTATTTATTCACTGGATGGTACTGCAACTCTTCACCAACTTTTCCATCCTTCTAACTACGGCGAAGCTATTGGAAGTGACGAGAAATAAATGACGAGCTGCGTTGGATTGTTAGGCGTCGGGCCCCTGCCTCATGCCTGCCTCACTATTCGCGGAAACTGATCACTCAGGAAAAGAAACTTCGCTGCAGGGGTGTACACTTTCCAAGTTTGAGATCGATAATATCGGTAACAACTAAGGCAGCTTCACTTATTTTTTTTAGCAATACAGCAGCGTTGCCACGCGTCCCGATTTTAAGCTAGATGTCCACCGACCCTACAATGTTGCGACGCGGTAATCACTAGGGCTAGGATTTTGATGACCTATAAACCATGAAAAAAATGTCCTAAAACAATGCATTTATGAACTAAAAATCTTTTTAAAATGCCCTAAAAATTGAGCTTACATAATTGGCTTACAAGGAGAGGACACGCTCTGTATATCACCGAATTAAATCAGATTTTGTGACATGAAAGTACAAGACACACTGTTTAAAGTCATACCTGGTATCGGTGGCCAATGACCCCTCGTTTTGGAAATATTGGCTATTGTTTATGACATACTTCCGTTACGTGCCTAATAGGGAAGCATTAGACTACGTAACAGTGTAGCTCATATGGTTGGATGCTGAGTTATCATCCAGGAAACCCTAGTTCGAAACCTAATGCCTCCTCATGTTTTAAAATTTATTATTATTATTATTATTATTATTATTATTATTATTGTTGTTGTTGTTGTTGCTGGAGATTTATACTTCGAAGAGGTGGAAATATCCAAATATCTTGGAGCAACAGTAACAAATATAAATGACACTCGGGAGGAAATTAAACGCAGAATAAATATGGGAAATGCCTGTTACTCGGTTGAGAAGCTTTTGTCATCTAGTCTGCTGTCAAAAAATCTGAAAGTTAGAATTTATAAAACAGTTATATTACCCGTTGTTCTGTATGGTTGTGAAACTTGGACTGTCACTTTGAGAGAGGAACAAAGATCAAGGGTGTTTGAGAATAAGGTTCTTAGGAAAATATTTGGGGCTAAGAGGGATGAAGTTACAGGAGAATGGAGAAAGTTACACAACACAGAACTGCACGCATTGTATTCTTCACTTGACATAATTAGGAACATTAAATCCAGACGTTTGAGATGGGCAGGGCATGTAGCACGTATGGGTGAATCCAGAAATTCATTAGAGTGTTATTTTGGACACCGGAGGGAAAAAGACCTTTGGGAAGGCCGAGACGTAGATGGGAGGATAATATTAAAATGGATTAGGGGGAGGAAGGATATGATGATAGAGACTGGATTAATCTTGCACAGGATAGGGACCGATGGCGGGCTTATGTGAGGGCGGCAATGAACCTTCGGGTTCCTTAAAAGACATTTGTAAGTAAGTATTGTGAAGCTAAGAATGTGTTCGTACGGGATCAGTTTTATGTCGCCTTGCATGTTATAATGACTTATCTTGATTTTCGGAGTATGTTTGTAATTTCAGTACTCCGTATGACCGGAAATAATGCTCGACAATAAACACCTTCTCCTCTGTTGTGAGAACTATAATTGCAGAAATCAACACAACACTGAATTAACAATATGTCAAACTATTATATACAATAAATGTGTCGTTAAAGAAAGGTATCAAGTCACTTTTTGTGGGAAACATAGATTTTACAAATTTCGGAATCCATACTCATAGACACACATTCTGAACAGAAAACAACTGATGTCATTGACTTTGTGTGACAAATCGTAATGAAAATAATTGATATTTTAAAAATGCCCGTGTTAAAGCAATCAGAAAGGTACAGTAGTGGCAAAAAACCCGGACCGATCCTTGTAGCTGATACAAAAGAATCCTGTGCTGTGTATTGTGTCAAACTGTGGTAATTTCAATATGGATAGTGAAGCAGAGGTATGTACTGCTATTTAATGTAAAAAATACGCAGTTATCTTTGCCGAATAGAGGTAGAAATGTAATATTGATGCCAGATGAAAATAAAACTCTCAAAGTTTTTTCGTCTGTAAGTTTGAGGCACTGAAGAAAACAAAAGACGGTAAGAATCGAACAAATGCAATAAATTTCATTCTTACAATTAATTATACAATATGGATGTTTTGTGACTAGCAAAATTTGAATCTGTGACTCTGAAATCAGCTGCAAGGGTCGGTCCGGTTTTTTTTGCCACTACTGTACATTATAAAACTCATTTTTTTTTTTTTTTTTTCAAGATTGTAATCCTAACAGTCTCTGAGAAAAAGAAAATTACATGTGTGCATTTTTAAAAATTGGTAAGATAGAACTTTTCCGGACCCCCTTAATCCAGAACACAAGTAGGCAATGTTCTCGCTCTATCGGTAAATATAATCTAATAAGATGATCAATTCGAAATTGCAGACAAGTGAGCAATACTATAATAAAAATACGAACGCGCGGAACGAATCCGTTTCGGCAAGTGAGCGCCTACTTTTAAGCACATTCTTTGAATAGATGAGGAACTTTTTGACAACTCCAGGTAAGAAACCAGTACAACTCGAGACTGAATGTGGGAACGGCCTACTCGTTCGTAATACACTGCCTACTACTCTAGCTAGTTTCATATTATGCAAATCAAGATTTTCAGGTATAACTCCCTGTAAAGTTGATTTGAATAATTTGGTACGTTAAACCAAAGGTCCCGGGTTCGATACCCGGCTCCGGAACAATTTTTCCCTCGAAATTATTCAAATCAACTTTACAGGGAGTTATACCTGAAAATCTTGATTTGCATAATACACGTCACTGTTCGTCGTTAACAGAAAACCACAATTTAAGTCACACGGAGTTAGTGTGCACTCGAAGTTGGTTGCTTGACGGTTGTCAGCCCACTTTGAGGTCTGTGGATATAGAGGGAAAAATTGGATCGGTGTCGGTTAGAGTTCCCGAGTAGCTCAGTGGTAGAGCGTTGGTACGTTAAACCAAAGGTCCCGGGTTCGATACCCGGCTCCGGAACAATTTTTCCCTCGAAATTATTTAGTTTCATATTGTGCTCTACCGCTAGCACCTTTACAAATTGAAGCGGTGAGATCAACAACCATTCAAGTCCATTTATATAAGTTTCGAGAAAAATGCAAAAAACTTTTTCTTATTTCGTACCTAATTATTATTTTTTTGCACGTAATATTTCTGGTTGTTTTAGAGTTCAAGACAAAGTAGTATACCAACTTTTAAAGTCGTAACACTTGTGGAAATATCCAAAATTTAATTTAAAATTTGCAAAAAATGAATGGCCAGAAGTGGACTTGAATGGTTATTGATCTCACCGCTTCAAATGCATTCCGATATGCAAAAAAAATCTGACAGGAGTTAAGCATCGTAATAAAATTATGTAATCAGATACATTGAATGTAACGGTGAGCAGATGAATATTTGACGCAGCTCTATAGCACGCTACACCTTGCCAGCCGCGCGGCATGACGGCACGCTGTCACATTGTTTAAATCAGCCCCGCTCCATCACATTCGACGTGGCGGTGTTATGTTGCCTCACATAAAGGTCTCATGCACTTCCTGCGTGCTTGATCTGCGCAGATTAAGTTCATGAGAGGCGTGATAGAATGCAACATCTTATTCACGAGAAAAACGATTCAATCATAGACTGGCATGCAAATTTCAGATATTGCGGGCGCAGAGAGAATGAGAAGTGTAAATCGGCTGTTAATTTTATGGAGATTTTCTGCCACCACGAAGTTACTTTCATTTTGCAATATTTTGACCATCTTGATGCCACATCGTACATCATACACAGTACGCCACATTTAGGCCCAATTGTATAAAACTCCCTGACTAAAGATCAACTTTGATCGAAGATCGAAAAGTGAACCGAGTTCAGACACTTCTTCTATTGTATAAAACTTTTCTGCGATCAAATTAGCTTGGTTCCAATGCAATATAAGTTCACGTGAAAAGGATTTGGCAACATCGCATAAACAAGTGAAATACGTGATGCGCGGACAGGTTTGTTCAGTGTTGCCAATCTAACGACTTTAACTCTTTTTCAACAACAATTTCTTTTAACTTTTATATTGCTTAAATAGGGATTTAGTGACCTTTCTAGCACCCCATAGTGACAAAATTTGATCTTTCTTTGTTGATAATGAGAAATCTAGCAACTTTACAACTACTTTTTGGCGACTTTCCGTACACTCTGTTGGAGACATTGGTTTTTTGTGCAATGTAAATAATGGCGGACAATAAGAAGAAGGTTGACTGTTCTCCGAGTTGTTATCATGTTATGGTGTTTGATACTGCTAAACATAATAAAGCTTTATAAAACGACAATTTTCGTTTAGTAATACAGTTAATTGTACATTTATGAACGTACCTATCATATCCCTCAATAATTAATGGTTGTTATAAACATAATATAATTATAGGTTATGTTATTTGATACTGCTGAACACGATAGAGCCTTATAAGATTGTTTGTGTATTAAGGCAAGAAATTGAAAGAAATATATATAAGTGTACCTAACATACCTATTAATATTAATAATAATGGATATTTTATTTTCACAATCTGTCACTCGTATATTTCAAACAGAAAAGAAATAACTGAACTTGGATCATCTAACTTAATCGGAGAAATTTCTTCAGTCAAAGTTGACTTTAGTTTAAGACAAATTAATCTCAGATTAGACTTTATACAACACAAAATTCCAAGTTCAGCTGAAACAAGGATCAATTTAACCTCTGATCTAAGATTAAATGGTTTATACAATCGGGCCTTAGAACTTTACCGACAAGCGATTCTAGAACATAGCTGTGCTATCCTGTAAGGCAGGTATGCTCATTCTCTGACTCCCGATTACGTTCTGTAATCACAACCTTCCAATGTAGAGCGTGCTGTTCCTCGTTCGAAGCTCGACGGATGACTGTGGAAGGCAGTTCAAGTACTTGGTAAACGTATGAACAGTGCGGGACAATGACACAGTCAAAACCTTCTGTAAGCAAACAATCATTCCGTACAGTGTGGGAGGTAGAATATTTTTGTTGTCCGTTCGGTGAAAACATAAAGTGTTTACTATGTTGTAAGGTACTGTCAGGAATACTACTGAGCAACATAAAACGACATTATAGGCTCTGCCACTCAGAACATGCCGATGTGACAGAGAAGCTGTTTTCTGTAATATAGCCTATTTTCATATACCAACGTTACTATTATTATTATTATTATTATTATTATTATTATTATTATTATTATTATTATTACTATTATTATTGCTATTGTGGTGATTTTATTCCAACAGAAATAGATATTTTGATAAAATAACTTTTCAGGGGTGCAACGTGCACTACAGCTTCAATAATTGAAAGCACTTCATGAAAGGCCAAACATTGAAGAGAGTCGAACAATTCGGAGTCTATGTTTTGGAGCAAGTTAGCCTATGTAGTATGTTGGGAATTGGCTAAGACACTAAACCCCTTCACGGATGGTGAACTTGTAAAGAGATGTATGGTGCCTGAACAAAATATAGTTAATTGTGTCTCTGTACTGCAACAGCTCAAATGTCAATTCACAGAACATAGATTTAGTGATTTTAGACGTATGTAAAGTGATATTAGTATTTTTGTAATCTTTTCATAGTAAATTTAGTACAATCCGTGAGAGTGCAGTTCCAGGACGAGTTAATTGATTTACTAAGTAACGTAGAATTCAGAACTAAATGCAGAGAATATGACTTGACAAGCATAGAAATATTTAAAAAATGAGCAAAACGAAATATTTCAAGATGAGCTTATGCGCTGCCACTATGTTAGCTACCTTCTCCTTGACATATGTAAGCAAACAATTATTTTCGAATTTTAAGAGGCATGATGGGGCCGATAAGCTAATTACTATAAATGACAATTTATTACATGTGCCGTCTATGCTTATCCTTATTTAACAAATATATTGGTTATACAATATTTTGTTACATAATATATTGTATAACCAATATATTTATTAAATAAGGATAAGCATAGACGGCACATGTAATAAATTGTCATTTATAGTAATTAGCTTATCGGCCCCATCATGCCTCTTAAAATTCGAAAATAATTGTTTGCTTACATATGTCAAGGAGAAGGTAGCTAACATAGTGGCAGCGCATAAGCTCATCTTGAAATATTTCGTTTTGCTCATTTTTTAAATATTTCTATGCTTGTCAAGTCATATTCTCTGCATTTAGTTCTGAATTCTACGTTACTTAGTAAATCAATTAACTCGTCCTGGAACTGCACTCTCACGGATTGTACTAAATTTACTATGAAAAGATTACAAAAATACTAATATCACTTTACATACGTCTAAAATCACTAAATCTATGTTCTGTGAATTGACATTTGAGCTGTTGCAGTACAGAGACACAATTAACTATATTTTGTTCAGGCACCATACATCTCTTTACAAGTTCACCATCCGTGAAGGGGTTTAGTGTCTTAGCCAATTCCCAACATACTACATAGGCTAACTTGCTCCAAAACATAGACT